>NC_084741.1:34875500-34922999 GCF_033978785.1 Entelurus aequoreus
TCCCACCAGGGTGCTGTGCCGCAGCCTTGCCTCTGCCCGCTCCACTGCATCCTGGGCACGCCACTTCCTTCCTGTTCTCACCTCCACACCTGCTGAAGATACTTTCCCATCAGCAGAATCTCTGTAGAGCAGGACTTCTCTGGCCCGGGAAACCTTGAACTCCTCTGCCAGACTACTGAAAGGAAGCTGCAGCTTGGTGTTGTGCCCAAACAAAGCAAAGCTGCTTAGGCTCCGTGGCAGACCCAGCGACCTGCGCAGGGACGAGCTGATCTTCCTCTCAAATCCCTCCACGATGGTCATTGGGAATTCGTACATCAGCAGCGGCCAGAGGAGACGAGGCAGGATGCCATGCTGATATATCCAGGCCTTGAACTTCCCAGGAAGTCCTGACTTGTCCACAGCTGAGAGCCACATGTTGAGGTTATCGCTGGTAGCTTGACGTGCAGCGGTATCCTTCAAATCACCAGTGAAGAGCTTGCCCAGGCTCTTCACTGGCTTTTCTGACACAGATGGAATTTGGGTGTCTGCCAGACTGAAGCGAAAGTGGTCGGTTACCTTTCCTTTCCTCAAGACCAAGGACCTGGGCTTAGAAGGCTTGAAACTCATTCTTGCCCAACTAATGAGTCGATCAAGGCCTTGAAGGAGCCATCTGCATCCAGACACTGATGTTGTGGTTACCGTGAGATCATCCATGAATGCTCTAATCGGAGGTTGCCGGGTGCCGGATTTGGACAGAGGGCCTCTGCACTCTACTTCCGCAGACTTCACAAGCATATTCATGGCCAGTGCAAACAGGGACACAGAGATTGTACAGCCTGTGATGATGCCTTTCTCTAGACGATGCCAATCTGATGTTGAAGTGCCAGAGGACACCCTCAGACTAAAGTTGTTGTAATAGTTGAGGGTGAGATTGTGAATCTTCTCTGGAACGTGGTATCTGCTCAGAGACAACTCCACCAACTTGTGTGGAATTGATCCATAAGCATTGGCAAGGTCCAGCCACAGTACTGTCAAATCACCTCTGCTCTCTCGTGCCTCACGGATCAGCTGTGTTACCACACCAGTGTGTTCGATGCACCCTGGAACTCCTCCCTTCTGCACCGAGGTGTCAATATAGGTGTTCTTCAGGAGAAATCCCATGAGGCGATTGGAAACGATTTTCAAGAAGGTGCCGTACAGGGTACTGGCACTGTGCGTTGCGCCACGGGTTTCCTTAGGCAGCCCATCTTGGTCTGGTGTATCTTTAGACCAGTCGGGTTTTTGCAGACCTTGCCACATTTGCAGACTGCACTCGTAGTCAATTGTCCATTCGCAGGGGTCGTTACCAGAAAATCTGTCCGTTCGGGGCGCTCATTCCCCCCCCCCCTCTCGGGCGCCCCTGGGGGTATATCTCTTTAGGGTTTTTCGTAGCTTTGTATGGGTGCTCCCTTGCGAGAGCTGCAGCTTGGGATGCTACCCCTCCCTGCCCTGGTTGCCGTCTTTCCGGGCTGTCAACTGTCTCTCCAGTTGTCACCACACTTTCGGGGTTGTCATCCAGCCTCTTCCTGGAAGTCAATGGCGATGCCATACTGGATTAGTACTATAATACACCTATGGTACAACCTGGACACATCATCAGTGATTCTCCCGGGGTCATAGGGTGTTTCGGGTCTTAATCAAACACCCTCACCCGGGCGACCCAGCCGAGGGTGATCAGTACCTCGACTTGTGTCCAGGTAGCGCTCTACGCCACGCGTCCCCCCTCCTCAACCAGAGCCAACGTGAAGCCTTTTCAGACGCTTCCAATATGTTTTTTATGGCTCTTCTCCTGTGCAGTCCACAAATCCCAAGGAGCCCCAGGACCCGGTGTAAGGACTTGCCTGCAAAACCCCTGCAGCCCACCTCAATAGGCTCGCAGCGGGCCTTCCACCCGTTCCTCCGGCAGTCAGCCACAAGATCTGCGTAATTCACCCTCTTCCTTTCCTGAGCTTCCTCCATTCTGTCCTCCCAGGGGACAGTTAGCTCAAGGAGTACCACCTGCTTGCTGGTTCCAGACATCAAGACCATGTCTGGCCGGAGTGTCGTAGTTGCGATGACCTCCTCTTGGACAAGCTTTCGTTTTTCCTTTCCTCTGGCTCTGCTGTAGTTTGGTTTGGTGTTGCTACCCAGCCCAGCCCGACCAGTAGCTACGGTTCCCACCAGGGTGCTGTGCCGCAGCCTTGCCTCTGCCCGCTCCACTGCATCCTGGGCACGCCACTTCCTTCCTGTTCTCACCTCCACACCTGCTGAAGATACTTTCCCATCAGCAGAATCTCTGTAGAGCAGGACTTCTCTGGCCCGGGAAACCTTGAACTCCTCTGCCAGACTACTGAAAGGAAGCTGCAGCTTGGTGTTTTATATATATATATATATATATATATATATATATATATATATATATATATATATATATATATATATATATATATATATATATATATATATATATATATATATATCCACTCTGACCCGGGGTGGTAGTACCTGTCAGGGTCCCAGCTATGGGTTAAATAGCATTTCAAAGACCTCAACGGTGGAAGTGGCGGAGGATGACACTGCAAGTCACAACAACGGCACTGAAGGCAGATGAAGGCTGCAACAGAGGGTGGTCTTCAGTCGTCATGGATCCATGCCACTGGATCAAGGCCCCTCTCTGCCAAGGACCGTGTGGTGGCTGCAGGCGCATCAGTCTCCCCACGCTAAAAGACGTCACGCGCAAGCGTCCTCCCGAATGGGAACCCATCCATTCTGAGGACAGTCATACTCGACTACGAGTGACTGCCGATGATGATTTGGGAACTGAGGAGACCAATTTTTTAAGCTTTTCAGGTGGAATTCTTTCTCCGTTGCGGTATTTTAGGCTTCATATTGCGCCACACATTTTCAATGGGAGACAGGTCTGGACTACAGGCAGGCCAGTCTAGTACCCACACTCTTTTACTACGAAGCCACGCTGCTGTAACACGTGGCTTGGCATTGTCTTGCAGGGGCGTCCATGATAATGTTGCTTGGATGGCAACATATGTTGCTCCAAAACCTGTGTGTACCTTTCAGCATTAATGGTGCCTTCACAGATGTGTAAGTTACCCATGCCTTGGGCACTAATACACCCCCATACCATCACAGATGCTGGGTTTTCAACTTTGCGCCTAAAACAATCCGTATGGTTCTTTTCCTCTTTGTTCCGGAGGACACGACGTCCACAGTTTCCAAAAACAATTTGAAATGTAGACTCATCAGACGACAGAACGCTTTTCCACTTTGCATCAGTCTATCTTAGATGAGCTCGAGACAAGCAAAGCCGGCGGCGTTTCTGGGTGTTGTTGATAAATGGCTTTCGCTTTCCATAGTAAAATTTTAACTTGCACTTACATATGTAGCAACGGACTGTAGTGACTGACAGTGGTTTTCTGAAGTGTTCCTGAGCCCATGTGGTGATATCCTTTACACACTGATGTCTCTTTTTTATGCAGTACTGCCTGAGGGATCAAACTTCATTGGCATTCAATGTTGATTTTCGGCCTTACTGCTTACATGCAGTGATTTCTCCAGATTCTCTGAACCTTTTTATGATGTTACGGACCATAAATGGTGAAATCTTTAAATTCCTTGCATTAGCTCGTTGAGAAATGTTGTTCTTAAACATTTTACTCAGGCAATTGTTCACAAAGTGGTGACCCTCGCCCCATCCTTGTTTGTGAATGACTGAGCTCAGTCATTCACTGAGCTGCTTTTATCCCCAATCATAGCACCCACTTGTTCCCAATTAGCCTGTTCACCTGTGGGATGTTCCAAATAAGTGTTTGATGAGCATTCCTCAACTTTCTCAGTCTTTTTTTCCACTTGTGCCAGCTTTTTTGAAACATGTTGCAGGCATCAAATTCCAAATGAGCTAATATTTGCAAAAAATAACAATTTTTTCCAGTTGGAACGTTAAGTATCTTGTTTTTGCAGTCTATTCAATAGAACGTAGGTTGAAAAGGATTTGTAAATCATTGTATTCTTATTTTTTTTTACCATTTACACAACGTGCCAACTTCACCGGTTTTGGGTTTTTTATATGTATGTATGTATGTATGTATGTATGTATGTATGTATGTATGTATATGTATGTATTTTTTGTATGTGTATATACTGTACATGTATATATATATTTATACAGTATATATATATATATATATATATATATATATATATATATATATATATATATATATATATATATACACTACCGTTAAGTATACTGGGAAAACCGGGAGGGTCGGCAAGTATGCAGCTGAGCCGCATCAGAGTGGTCAAAGAGCCGCATGCGGCTCCGGAGCCGCGGGTTGCCGACCCCTGATTAGCATGTTTAAAAGTTCTAATTTTTTTTACAAAACTACGAACAATTTTTTAGTTTTGAAAAATATTAATAGCACCGTGTTGTTTCAAATAGAGGAGGAACCTAAATATTAGACAAATCCAAGTTTTGGCCAAAAGACAGCATCTTTTATCATATTTTAAATGTAACTAATTCTGTTTTTTGATAACTTGCACAAGCTTTGAGACACTTGTTGAGCGGGTCTCTGTGTTTCCTGTCACTTTGTGATGAGTGACAGCATGAAACTCTCAAAGGTTGCTTGGGGAGCAGTCATTTGGTGCCACTTGTTGGTTTGCATGTTTAATTCACTATAGACTCCAGATAAAGGACCGCCTTTCTTTTTTAAAACTTTTTTTCTGGGAAAAAAATCATATATTTGGGTCAGTGCTGAAGTTGTATAACCGTCATTCTTGTTGTATTAATCTTCAATAAATTATTCTGTTATCCTTACCAAGTTGACTGAGGTGTGCCCTCTTAACTCATTATTCTTACTGTATAAGATTTTCCTGGTTCTTGTATGTTTCCTCAATTATAATTGAACTATAGTAATGTGTTGTTAAAGGTCAAAGGTCCTCTCGTTTTCTCGCTTCTTCTCATCCAACAAAGTCCTCCTCTGTTTCAGCATCCGCCGTGTGGGCGTGAGCCTTGGAGGCGGCTCTGTGGTCAGTGTACTTAAACTGCCCAATGACTGCTGTGTAATTGTTTTAAAGTGGGCGGTATAGAAGGCTAACTGATTCCAGATCAGCCCCCCGGGGCTGTGCATGAGTGGGGGGAGGCAGCAAGGTGGATCTTTGTGACCCATCGCGCCTCCTCAGAGTGGAATGGCATTCCTGAAGCTGTCACTGGGTGTCTTGTCCCAATTAGTATTTTATTGTTTCATCAATGTGGTTTCCTTTCTTCTCTCTTCCAGGTCAGTGTTACTGCTTGTAAGGATGTTCGCTCAGGATTATTTGTGGGCTCCACTGGTGTTACTGGTTGTCAGTTCCCATTTTCCGAGTAAAGCACAGGATCAAGGTAGGATTTTGAACATCCCTCTTCATTCTTCACTCTTTTGTTTTACCTTCACTTCATGATCATCCTTCTGTCAACTTCACTTACAGTTCTGACCTTTTCTATATTGTGTTTTATCAACCTCCTCCTCAGTAAACTTTTCACGTGGTTTCCCTCTCCGCGTCATCTCAGTTTTGATGAGATGGCTCAGGCCCATCAAATGACATCACATACACACGCGCACAGGCTTAAACAGGATCCTATCACCTCTATCACGGTATCGTCTCAGCCCAACGCCACTGCACCGCTTGCCACCTGGCTGCAGATGCCGCCACGCTTCAGAGCGATTTTAATAAACGCAGCGTAATAGCTCGCTTCAAGGCTGCGATGATTTGCTGTGCAATGTGCTGCACAACATATATAACTCTCCGCTGTGCCTCGCAATCAACCGCACCTCAGTAAACACGATTTAATCAAAGTGGGCGAGCTGTCGGGTTTGTGCAGACAAGTAAGTAAAATACCATGTGCTAATGAGTCGTCATCTGGTGTTAAATCTTAATTGACATTTTCAATTATGGTTTTGCGCCATAGTGTTTTTGTGATGCATGTCACTTCGCCTGTTCAGAGTCAATGATGGGCAGTAACAAGCTACATGTAGCAACGCTACGTAGCTTAAATACATCTCCCCGTAGCTTGGCGGTAGTTTCTCTCCATTTTGAACGAGTAGCGATTTCTATAGCTTAGCTATTTTTAAACCCATGTAGCGAGCGAGGTAGCTTACAGCAAAGCTACAAGCTGCAAAGAGAAAAAATGGACTGCGAATTCAGGCCAAACAAATACAGAGAAAATACAATGACCTTGATGAATGAAAACATCCACATACATACAGAGACAACCCATGATGTTTGTTTGGTGTTTGAATGAGTCGCAATTGGCTAAGGTTAGGGCGAAATATTACGTACTAGCCAATCATAGGAAAGATAATGCGGGTCATCGAAACCAGAAGGCAAAATCATAACAGACACGTACTCATGTCACATGACGACAAGGGAGTCGGTGATGGAGAGACGCTTCAAGCTGACGACTCAATAAAAAAAGAGACATACTTGAAAATGACAGAGGGAGTCTCTCTCGCGGATTAGATTTTTCCTTTCGTGATGAAGACGACGTCCAGGAAACCCACAATAGTGCATGTCCTCGGCCATATTCTGACAAATGCATGCGTTTTAGAGAAAACATAGCCCAAACCTTAGTTTTTAGTTGTTTACTCTGTAAACCAAAATCATAACTGGCTCTTCATCTAAGATGTCCAACACAAACCTAGGAACACACATTCAGGTGAGTTTATATATTTATATATATATATAAATATATATATATATATATATATAAATATATATATATATATATATATATATATATATATATATATATATATATATATATATATATATATATATATATATATATATATGTATGTATGTATGTATGTATGTATGTATGTATATACATATATATATATACATATATATATATATACATGTATGTATGTATATATATATATATACATATATGTATATGTATATACATATATGTATGTATATATATGTATATGTATGTATATACATATATGTATGTGTATATATATGTATATATATATATATATATATATATATATATATATATATATATATATATATATATATATATATATATGTATATGTGTATATATATGTGTATATATATATATATATATATATATATATATATATATATATATATATATATATATATATATATATATATATATATATATATATATATGTGTGTGTGTGTTTATATTTGTATATATAGCTTTGATGTAGCAAGCTACTTTTGTGTAGTTTGTAGGGTGGCTTGCTTCACTTCTCTGGGGATAGCTTCCCCCTGGAGCTTAGCTACATTTAATCGAGAGCAGTGTTGGGTTAATTACTGAAAACCAGTAACTAGTTACTTTATTTAAAAAGTAGCTTAGTTACTAATGCAGTTACTTACACCAAAAAGTAATGCGTTACTGTGAAAAGTAACTATTTAGTTACTTATATTTATTTTTGCCTTTTTTATTTTTTTTAAGGCACCCTTTAATGCCTTTTTAGCCTTCATTTCAGTACTGTTATTGCAGTGGAGAATAATACAATCTGTTGATCAACTTGACATGCGTTTGCTTCACTGAACCCTGCTAAGCAATGTGGTCTACATACAACACACAAAGACAAAGATATGTTTCAAAGGGCCAATTTGTTTCAGGCCAGAACAAATTGACAAAACTATTTTAAATAGCTGCAACATAACATACATAAGTAACAAACAGCATAATAACAACATAGCTGTAAACCAAGGAAGGCACACACTACATACACAAAGCCTAACCTGGCGTTTTTTTCTCTCAAGGATTTCTGAAATAAAATCATGTCTGAAACCCAGAACACTCTACACATTTCCCCAGTTTTAGTTTAGATGGTTCTTAACCTTGTTGGAGGTACCGAACCCCACCAGTTGCATATGCACATTCACCGAACCCTTCTTTAGTGAAAAATAAAATGTTTAGTTTTTTCTTCAAATTCAAGACAAAGTTATAGGTTTTTTTACTGGTGCACAAAATGAACCGTGCATGAACATCACCTCGTTCAAAGAATAAAACCAACACAGTGCATGAACTCACAACAAATTACACACCTGCAAATCAGTGTGACTTTGGCTGTTGCCGTATCCATAATCATCATCATTGGCGGTCACTCGGACGAGTATGACGATCCTTCTTGTAGGGGTGTATCCGTTTATGGAGGATGCCTGTGCGTGACTTTGGTTTACGTGGGGAGACTGGTGCACAGACAGTCACCACACGATCCTTGACAGAATCGGGTCAGGGTCCAGTGGCATGGAGTCCAAGACGTTGAGGTCTTCACTGTATCCCTGGATAGGGGGCAGTCAGGTACTAGGCCTTTGCCAAGGGCCACCTGGAGTAACAGTGGTAAAGGGGTTAACCTCCTAGTGTCCCAAGACCCCATAGAAGAGCCTCCACTGCCGGATGCACTTTAACGTCATGCCCAGGACGTATCCTTAATACGCCGATAGGGAGAAGTTTTTATTTACATGATGAGTCGGGTGTGTGACCTCCGCGGCAGAGGCTCTGCCGAACCCCTGAGGCCTACTCACCGAACCCCTAGGGTTCGATCGAACAGAGGTTAACAACCACTGGTTTAAAGATAAGGAAAGATTGGCCTGGCCCACTAGGATCTCTCTTTATGTTTGTGAACTTTATAGTCTATACATTTAGAGTGATGTGATAATCAAACACTCTAGAAGTCTAGAATGAAAGAGTATATAAGACAATTGACAGAGTGTGTGTACCTTCAGTGCTGAATGATGAGCAGAGGCAGAGTTTGGTGTTTTCTTTAGCTCGCTTTCCATTTTTATGTACTCACTGTGCAGGTGTCATTTGACGCCCGGTATCATGCTTATTAGCTGCCTGAAAGCGGGTGACTCCACTGTAGAAATAGCCTGCATGTCTTCTAGCCCACACGCTGCAATAGCTCTGTCAATGTTGTCCTGGCTAGCATTGCCTCGTTAAAATCCAACCGCTGTTGCTTAGGAGTCGAAGTGTGTCTCTCTTTACTAGCTTCGTTGAAGCATTGATTGATTGATTGATTGATTGATTGAGACTTTTATTAGTAGGTTGCACAGTGAAGTACATATTCCGTACAATTGACCACTAAATGGTAACACCCGAATACGTTTTTCAACTTGTTTAAGTCGGGGTCCACTTAAATTGATTCATGATACAGATATATACTATCATATATACTATCATCATAATACAGTCATCACACAAGATAATCACATTGAATTATTTACATTATTTACAATGAGGGGTGTGGAGGAGGGGGGGGGTAGGATATGGACATCAAGTAGTGGACATAGAGAGAGAGAGAGAGAGAGAGAGAGAGAGAGAGAGAGAGAGAGAGAGAGAGAGAGAGAGAGAGAGAGAGAGAGAGAGAGAGAGAGAGAGAGAGACATCAGAAGGCATAAGAAAAAGTATCTGCATTTGATTGTTTACATTTGATTATTAGTAATCCGGGGAGGGTGTTAGTTTAGGGTTGTAGCTGTCTGGAGGTGAACTTTTATTGCGGTTTTGAAGGAGGATAGAGATGCCCTTTCTTTTATACCTGTTGGGAGCGCATTCCACATTGATGTGGCATAGAAAGAGAATGAGTTAAGACCTTTATTAGTTCGGAATCTGGGTTTAACGTGGTTAGTGGAGCTCCCCCTGGTGTTGTGGTTATGGCGGTCATTTATGTTAAGGAAGTAGTTTGACATGTACTTCGGTATCAGGGAGGTGTAGCAGATTTTATAGACTAGGCTCAGTGCAAGTTGTTTAACTCTGACCTCCACCTTGAGCCAGCCCACTTTAGAGAAGTGGGTAGGAGTGAGGTGGGATCTGGGGTGGAGGTCTAGAAGTAACCTGACTAGCTTGTTCTGAGATGTTTGGAGTTTAGATTTGAGGGTTTTGGAGGTGCTGGGGTACCAGGAGGTGCATGCGTAATCGAAAAAGGGTTGAACGAGAGTTCCCGCCAGAATCCTCAAGGTGCTTTTGTTGACCAGAGAGGAAATTCTGTAGAGAAATCTCGTTCGTTGGTTAACCTTTTTGATTACCTTGGTTGCCATTTTATCACAGGAAAGGTTAGCCTCTAGAGGGGAACCTAGGTAGGTGACCTCATCTTTCCTGGTGATAACAATGTCACCTACTTTTATGGTGAAGTCATTGACTTTCTTGAGGTTGATGTGGGACCCAAACAGGATGGATTCTGTTTTACCCAAGTGTATGGATAGCTTGTTGTCAGCGAGCGAGGTGCAAGTTCTACAGAGCTCAGCACTGAGGATTTTCTCCACCTGTGACTTGTCCTTGCCGGATACCAGCAAGGCAGAGTCATCCGCAAACAAAAACAATTCACAGACGCATGCCGATGACATGTCGTTTATGTATATTAGGAACAGTAAAGGTCCCAATATACTGCCTTGGGGGACTCTACAGCTCACCGAGAGTGGGGGGGACATGGTGCCGTTCACCTCTACCACCTGCTCCCTCCCCTCCAAGTAAGATTGCATCCAGCTCCATGAGGTTTTGTTAAATCCGATTGCTCTGAGCTTATCCAACAGTATAGCGTGGTTAACGGTGTCAAAGGCCTTCTGAAGGTCCAGCATGACCATGCCGCAGTATTTGCCCGCGTCCACCTCATGTTTGATGTGGTCGGTCAGATAGAGAAGGCATGTGTCAGTGGAGTGGTTAGTTCTGAAGCCGGAATGGAATTTGTACATGAGTTTATTAGTGGCAAGGTAACTATCGACCTGTTCATAAACTATTTTCTCCATTACTTTCGAAATGGAGCTGAGAATAGAAACAGGTCGGTAGTTGCCAGGTTCCAATTTGCTTCCTTTTTTAAAGAGGGGAGTTACTCTTGCTAGCTTAAAATCTTTTGGTACTTGGCCTTGTGTAATTGATAGGTTTATTATGTGCGTGATGATCGGGGCAATGATGGAGGCAGCATGTTGCTTTTGTAGCTGTTTCAGTAGATTTGGATTGCTGTTTTGGGCAGTAGATAGGATCTTTGATCCAAGACACAACTTACATTTAACTAAAATTTTGTTTTCTTTATGGTCGACAAAAGAAAAGTTAAAGTTAAAGTACCAATGATTGTCACACACACACTAGATGTGGCAAAATTATTCTCTGCATTTGACCCATCACCCTTGATCACCACCTGGGATGTAGGGGAGCAGTGAGCAGCAGCGGTGGCGCGCCCGGGAATCATTTTTGGTGAGAATATATCCATGTTAAGAAACTCGGCTTCGGCTTCGCCATGATGTCTTGTTGTTAGTAAACACAGACACGCCCCCTCCCACACACACACATACACACACACACAGAGCGCGCCTCTTCTCCGTCGCCTCTTCTGCAGCACTCCAATAAAACACACTCAGATCTTCTCAGTTTCTAGCCGATACTACATAAAAAATAACGTAAATTAACGCAGTAACGCATCATGTAGTAACAGTAATTGAGTTACTGAATATAAAAAATTACGCGTTAGATTACTATTCACCGCCGAAAGTAACGACGTTACAGTAACGCTTTACTTTGTAACGCGTTAGTCCCAACATTGATCGAGAGTAACTTGTAGCTTAGCTTACTACATTTTCCAAGTAGCTTGCCCACTGTTCAAAGTCACGGGTAAACTGTAGACAGCTGACTTTGGGCAAGAGGTGGGTTACACCCTGGACTGGTCACCAGTCAATTAAAAAAACATATAGATATATTTACACACATTTTGAGTCCGCTGTGTGGCTACTTACAGGAATAGAGTATACACTAGGGAATAGAGTATACACTAGGGTTATTCAACTTAAGTGTTTTAGGGGCTCCACCAGGGGGCCGAACTTCTCCTTTCACTATTAGTCTTATTATGTATATTCCAGAGAACCTGGGTCCTCTATAGTAGACATTTGGTTTATTCATTTTGTCAGAATTACAGGAGAGCTCTGCTCCTTTTAAGAACCTTCTGCAAAAATGTGAGTGTCTCACAAGTTTTTTAACTTAATTTGTGGACCACCAGTTAAATAGCCCAATTTATGAAAAAGAGAGGACCTGAAATACTAGTATACCTATAGAAGATGAACACATGACTACTGACTGCATCTGAAATAAACACGCTACAGCCACACCTTATATATAAATCATATTGCGAAAAAATGTGTAACCATCAAAAAGGAGACGACTAACGGGTGCCTTGAGGAATGCCTCAATAATGAAAATTTACAAGGTTGAATACCAGTGTTCTATGTTTGCTAGCATTGTTAAAATGTTTTGAGACATATGGGCGGTACATGAGGATTTTAACTTGAAAGTATTCGTACAATCTTCCACTGGACCACTCAAAACATGGCCTTCCGCAACATGTTCCTTCAAGTGAGCTATAAAAAATTAGCCTTAAATGCTCTGTATCTGTTAAATAGCTGCTTGCTACCAGATCCAACACACTTAAACACACAGCGTGTTTTTTTTTTTAATGCAGTTTGCAATGAAGCACATTAATATAACCCTATAATGTCTGAGCCGACTTGGCACAGACAACATTTTGCATTGTACACTTTTTTATTATTTTTAACAGTAAAGTCATTTTATGTTTTTTACATATTCTAACCACAGTAATTAAGGTTATCCACTGTTTCTTGGTTTACAGGCATCCACTGCATTTACTACTGTTATAAACTGTTTTTGATTTTACAGTGTTTTACTGTTGCTATTTAACATTTGCTTGTTGTAGTTTTTACGGTTATTTTTTACAGTGTACAATTGTCGAATGACAGGACTGGGAAAATGAAAATTCATCAGACCCAACAGTGCAGTGCTCTATACTTCTCAATGTGTGTGTGTGCGTATGTGTGTGAAGGTGCAATCTAAGAAGTGCAGAAGGTCAAACGCTGCAGTTATCTGGACAGAGATTATATGAAAATGAGCTCAAAAGGCATTTGCTACCTCTGCCTCCCTCTCTGTATATACACATCCTGATAAAGACGAGAGATTTTTGTACAAAGACAGGCATTTGTGTTTTTGCCGTTATACATCACCACAATGGGTTTGAAGTAAAACAATACTGAAGAATCTAATTGATTTGTAGGATTTCAACTTCAACTGAAGAGGTATTGCAAAAACATGGCATTTACTATTTCGGAATTAATAACTTATACTTGTCAGTAGAGCCATCATTTTAAAAAGTCAAAAGGGACCTATGATGAATTTCGTCTTTTCTGACTTATAAATGTTGTTACAATGTTGGAAACTTGTGTTAAACAAGGCCAAAGTGTCAAATCATAAGGTTCATGCATTTGGCCGTGAGCTTGCCCGGTTTTTGGATGTCTCTGTCCGTGGGGTGACGTCACAGCGAGTTGGATGCATTTACAGTATTTGGACGTTAAGTCAAACTCTCAGCCAGAGGGGAAATAGCCCCCCTCTGCTTCAGGTTATGAGAAAACACAAATAAAGAATAAAGTGTTATTTTCATGTAATCGTGACATGCGCACAATAACACCAACATGTAACATGCAGTAACATAAATGCTGTTAAAAGGCAGCTTTTTCTTTATGTAGCTCTGTATCGATCGGAGAGTGTGCAAGTGTACCTAATGTTGTGACCGAGTGCATCTATATAATGTTTACAAAGTTCATTTTCGACCATGTCTGGGAAAAAATAGCGGTGAAGACTTCAAGATATGTATTTAAAAGTGAACATCAAAAGATAAATTAAGATACTTTTGGAGAGTGCAATCTGGGAAACGCCTCCAGAAGTGCAGCTGGGATAGGCTCCAGCACCCCCGCGACCCAGAGAGGGACAAGCGGTAGAAAAAGGATGGATGGATGTAAACGCCTCCAGAACTTAATATCTTGCAGACATACTCAAAAAATAGGTTATTAATGTGACTGTGGGGCCAAATTTACACCAAAGCATATCTAATACATAATAATTATCTAGACCACAGGGAAGTGTTTTAAATGTAGATTCAAATGATCACTAAACTTTAGGAAGTCAAGAGTCAATGGACATGCTTTACTGTTCCTACTGCCTTCATGTTTGTCTTCGCTAATTAAAAACCATACTTTATTGGTGTAACGTCCAGCCCACTGACTTGGACATTTGTGAATATTCTTCAAGATCTTCAAGATGGCGGCGCATTGCTATGCAGCAGCTTGAAGACGCTCTTGGGAGTGTAGAGCGATTTGGCAAAAAACACCCGTCATTTCTGTCAATTTCATGGCTGGCTCAAAGCGTGAACACTCTGTGATCACATACGACCGACAGACAATTCTGGAGGTGGATGGATCGGGTCGTTATAGTCTGAAAGATGCATGTACGGTGGACCTGCTCGCTAGCATGGGAATACTTCGCGGGCTACATCGAGCGGCCTTTGTAGCAGCGGAGTCAAGTGCTAGCGGTGACCGCTAATGGAGACGACGTAAGCGGTGTGAGCGGAAGCAGAAGCGGGGATGCCGAGCTGGGCTAACAACAAAGGGAAAAGCTTCGACCCAACTCTCTCGTTTGAGTCACACATTAAGAGTGTTACTAAAACGGCCTTCTTTCATCTCCGTGATATCGCTAAAATTCGTTCCATTTTGTCCACAAACGATGCTGAGATCATTATCCATGCGTTCGTTACATCTCGTCTCGATTACTGTAACGTTTTATTTTCGGGCCTCCCTATGTCTAGCATTAAAAGATTACAGATGGTACAAAATGCGGCTGCTAGACTTTTGACAAAAACAAGAAAGTTTGATCATATTACGCCTATACTGGCTCACCTGCACTGGCTTCCTGTGCACCTAAGATGCGACTTTAAGGTTTTACTACTTACGTATAAAATACTACACGGTCAAGCTCCTGCCTATCTTGACGATTGTATTGTACCATATGTCCCGGCAAGAAATCTGCGTTCAAAGAACTCCGGCTTATTAGTGATTCCCAGAGCCCAAAAAAAGTCTGCGGGCTATAGAGCGTTTTCTATTCGGGCTCCAATACTATGGAATGCCCTCCCGGTAAAAGTTAGAGATGCTACCTCAGTAGAAGCATTTAAGTCTCATCTTAAAACTAATTTGTATACTCTAGCCTTTAAATAGACTCCCTTTTTGGACCAGTTGATCTGCCGTTTCTTTTCTTTTCTTTTCTACTCTGCTCCCAACCCGGGGTGGACCGCTAGCCTGTCCATCGGATGGGGACATCTCTACCTTGCTAACCCGTCTCCGCTCGGGATGGTTCCTGCTGGCCCCACTATGGACTGGACTTTCACTGATGTGTTGGACTTTCACAATATTATGTCAGACCCACTCGACATCCATTGCTTTCGGTCTCCCCTAGAGGGGCGGGGGGTTACCCACATATGCGGTCCTCTCCAAGGTTTCTCATAGTCATTCACATTGACGTCCCACTGGGGTGAGTTTTCCTTGCCCGTATGTGGGCTCTGTACCGAGGATGTCGTTGTGGCTTGTACAGCCCTTTGAGACACTTGTGATTTAGGGCTATATAAATAAACATTGATTGATTGATTGATTGAATATTCAATTTCTTTACCTTCATAAAGTTGGGTAAAATCTACAGTCATGTCATTTTGTCCAAACACTTCTGAGTGTCTGAAAATTGATTGATATATGAAATGGTTTTCTTTTCTTAATGGCAAATGCCATATTTTTGTGAAACCTCTAAAATTAAAGCTGAAAGTCTGCACTTCAGAGACACCTTGATTGTCTTGTTTAAGTCCATTTTGGTGGAGTATGAAGGCAAAATCCCAACTGTGTGGACTCTAAGTTTAAGGCTATGCAATGTAATCAAATATACATGTATGTATGGCTCAGAAGTTCTTCAGAAGAATCCATAATCCACTTGTCACATTATCTTTTTATTGATCTCTTACTCATTAATATGCAGCCAAGTTACAAGAGGAATTACATGCCTAAATAATGAATGTACTTGATGGATTCCTGCAGCTTGTTCTAAATCCTAAACAAATATGTACGATGTTGCCTTGTGTTTTGTGGGTTGATTTGCTAGTGGACGTCCCTATTAAATGGTGATTGCTTTGAGATGAAAGCAGCACTTTTCTATTTTTCCCTCCTGCTCCCACACCTCACTCTTAATGCTTTTACTATTTCCTCTCTTATTTTGTCGACCAGTGTTTTCCACAGTTCATTTTCTTGTCCCCCTTTTCGCTCTGATCATTTCATTCCAATTTTTAGCAGCGATCACACGGAATAAGGTCATTTTATACATTTTAGTAAGACATAAACAAGAGTTGTGGCAGTATAAATTAGACTGGGAATTGAGCTCACTAATTTGCAGCAGCACATGGGTGACCCCTGTCAAATCCCTTCATTAGGTAGCATGTGATAGCCAATAATGTCCTGGTAAGCAACAACATCTGGTCAGCGGGGATTTTGGAGTGTGTGTTCTCACCATGGAGGATGTTTGTATATACAACACATATCTTCAGGACATCTCCAGGAACTCCCACTACAGAAGAGCCGGCACAGGAAGGCCGTTTCACTGCCAGAAGTGTAGCAAATATGTGGTATTCAAAGTAAATAAGCTTTATGAATACCACATCATCTTGGTGTTTCTTTAATAACACATCACACTGTGAAGTCAAAATGTTTGGCACATAAAAGCAAGGCAAACACTCAACAAGCTATTGTTTTCCTAATATAATAATTCACTATGTCTAGGCCTAGATGTTTGAGTGCTGCATTGTTTTTAAAGGTCATTCAGTAATTATCCTTATGTTTTTCTTTTAATGTTTAAAGGAAATTATATTTATAACTGCATAATACGACAAATGTAAGGCTAATCCCATTTCTTTGTTGTATTGCTTCTATAATAATATGACTCAATCACAAATGATTGTCAAGATGTGATGATGGGAAAGTACAGTGTTCCCTTCAAAGTAGAATACCCAAAAGGTGCAATGTCTTGAATTTCATCCATCCATCCATATTCTACCGCTTGTCCCTTTCGGGGTCGCGGGGTGGCTGGAGCCTATACCAGCTGCACTGAGGCGGAAGGCAGGGTAAACCCTGGACAAGTCGCCACCTCATCGCAGGGCCAACACAGATAGACAGACAACATTCACACTCACATTCACATACTAGGGACCATCTAGTGTTGCCAATCAACTTATCCCCAGGTGCATGTCTTTGGAGGTGGGAGGAAGCCAGAGTGCCTGGAGGGAACCCACGCAGTCACGGGGAGAACATGCAAACTCCACACAGAATGACCCCGAGCCGAAGTATCAAAAGTTGAAGGATGCCCCTGCAATAGGTCTTCAGTTATGGCAAAAGAAAGAGTGTGATGATAACCAGAAAAACAGCAAAAGGTAGACACCAAATTTTGACCTCGGTATTTGTCAAATCCTAGTTACTGCCCTGGTCTCAACTGTACTATTTGGACTACAGGACTATTTATCTATTTATTATACTCTTTGTACTATATTTCCATTAAGTAAGCTATTAATATCCTTCTTTAGTATTCAAATCATATTCTATTTAAAACTAAGTATGTACGTACTATCGTCCTTGTGGTACTCATCATTGGACTGAATCTGGGACTGTGGGTACAAAATGTTGTGCCATCCTATGTATATCTTATGTGTGCTGGTAGTAAAGTCCTTTGAATCCTTGAATTAAACATGTTTGAACTTTGACAGCAATCAACCAGTCTCCCACAGGGTCTCACGTTGCGTAACTGTTTAAAGCGGTCTGGGGTGAATTTTTCTCTTGTAAATGAGAGACAATGTTAGATTATCATCACTGGTCGACATCTCTGTCAAAGTAATAAACAATGAAGTGAGGACGTGGTGGGCAATGCAGGGAGACCTTTGACTGGTTAGACAGTTGGGTTGCCTTTGAGTGCTGCTGACACAACTTCAATTGGCGAAATTGACGATGAGTGGCCAAAATATGCTGTGTAATTGCGAGGCCACGGTTTATTAATGGGCATTGGTTGAATTTGCACGGATTGGCGCTATCAAGACCTTGCGACTAACCAGATGCTAATGTAGATACCATATGGCTGAAAGCCTAATGGCTAATGAATAGCATTAAAATTACAGACAGACAACAATTATTAAATCAAGGGGTGTCTTAAAATAGCTGAAGATTCAATTCGGAGGAGTCTGATTCGACTATCCACCTCACAGTCAAATCGTCAGACATTGAACCCCCCTTTTTGCCCCTGTGGGAGTGAGGTGAGTTGAGTACCAAAGGGTGTGTTGGGAGGATGTTCCGAGATTTATGATGCAGGGCCTGTTGGGACGAAGAGAAGCCCGCCATGCCACTGTGCGCCTCAGGCGAGTCAAAGGTCGCCATCGGTTTTGGTGAAAGTCGGAAATTTGACACGCACGCCCCTTCGGCCCGTAGGTGCTAAGTCTAAAGAAACAAATGGTACAGAATAGTCACATGTTGGATTAGCAAACATCTTTAACAGTCAAAGCATGATCGGAACAATCCACATTTTGTTTGATTAATACGCCAAAGTGAACCAAACACGGAAGCGCAGTTCCACTCCTTCGAATGAATGTCTGCTGCTGCAGCCAGGGAAACCCTTTCTTTCAGGGAACAAAAATTGGCACGACACCGGCCCTGGCGGGGCTGATCAGAGGACCTCAATAAACTATCCAATCTTTACCATGTGTATTTGTTCGTCTGAGTGTTTTAGCTTTTTTGTTTGAGGGGAAAAGTCTAAAATGAGGTCTGTTTATTCGAGGGAATCCCGTTTCTAAATCTAACAACCCCGATTCGACTATAAAACGCCTTAGTCGAAATCATCACTAATTAATTGTAGCAGTATGTGTAGAGCGCCACTAGGTCATGGACGTAACTACCATTAAGGACACCGAGGTCATTTCTTCTGTATTTTTTTTTTCAAATGAGAAAAAGAAGGTGATGTGACTAACCGAAAATATAAAGTACTTGTGTAAGACACCACTTTTGCTCCTACGTCACTGTGTGTGATCTATGGTCGTCGCACTGATTTGTACAGACCGTCTGCAACATAGTCCAGCCAAGGTGACATTTACTTTCACATTTAACATTTTTGCCACATCCATCCCAGATAATCATCATCTGATCCGACCAAAATGTGTTTCAACGCAACATTAAATGTGTCACGGTTTGGTGAAGGTGCTTGTAGCGTGACCCCAAGGATGCAGAGAATGGCAGGCAGAATGCAAGTAAAACTAATTTAATTTTCACAGGAAGCAGGGAACAAAAAATTCCAGCACACCAAGCAACAATCTACAAAGTAGAATGATCCAGCACTGAAGGAGGGACCCAGGTGGAACTAAATACAACTTATTAATGAGAATCAGATGTGCTGGCCGGACATGGAACAGAAAGTAAAGGTGCTTCAAAACATGGAGACCGAACAGGAAATACTGACAAAACAAGAGCACCAGGACAGGAAGTGACTCTAAACACAATTACAAAGTAGAAATAAGAGCGCTGGACAGGAATAAAAAAAAACAAACACAGGAAAACACAAACATGATCTAACTGTCAGTAGAAAGCCTGACACAATTATGATTTTCCTCTTTTCTGATGTGTATTTAAATACATTTAAAGTTGTGGAAACTATTAAGACTGTGTATACTATACCCAAAATGAAGTTGGCACATTGTGTAAATCGTAAATAAAAACAGATTACAGGCTTTTGAACTTTGCGCCTATAACAATCCGGATGGTTCTTTTCAAAATTTTTGGAAATGTGGACTCGTCAGACCACAGAACACTTTTCCACTTTGCATCAGTCTGTCTCAGATGAGCTCGGGACAAGCAAAGCCGGCGGCGTTTCTGGGTGTTGTTGATAAATGGCTTTTGCTTTGCAAAGTAGAGTTTTAACTTGCACTTACAGATGTAGCGACAAACTGTAGTTACTGACAGTGGTTTTCTGAAGTGTTCCTGAGCCCATGTGGTGATATCCTTTATACATTGATGTCGCTTTTTTATGCAGTACCGCCTGAGGGATCAGTAGATCACGTGCAACTCGCTCACTGATAGTACACACAATGTTATAGTTTGCACACGAGGTTTAGCGCGTGGTATTTGAATCTTAGTAGATCAGGCCCTAACTACAATAACGGTGAAAACCCAAACATAATAACATAACAAAAACACATTGGACAGTCCAAATAGCAACCACCTTTAAGCAAGCTGCATTGTCTCCGACCATCTCCTGGGAACACAATTTTTGAAACTCTCGCTGATGTGTTGGATCCACTGTGGACTGGACTTTCACAATATTATGTCAGACCCACTCGACATCCATTGCTTTCGGTCTCCCCTAGAGGGGGAGGGGTTACCCACATATGCGGTCCTCTCCAAGGTTTCTCATAGTCATTCACATCAACGTCCCACTGGGGTGAGTTTTTCCTTGCCCGTATGTGGGCTCTGTACCGAGGATGTCGTTGTGGCTTGTGCAGCCCTTTGAGACACTTGTGATTTAGGGCTATATAAATAAGCATTGATTGATTTATTGATTGAAACAAAATTATACATTTATAACGACTTTAAGGCCTACCTTGGCTTGCTGGTAGAAGCAGTTTACTAATTTAGTCACATGGGTAATATGTGAGTCTCAAGTGAATACTTTGTGTGGCTCAGCCTCATCCAGACTTTATCTCCAGCGGCCCTTAAGTAGCGTAGGTCTCAGATCTCTGCTTTAAATGGTGAGTTGTTTTTTTTAAACTTGATTTTACTTTTATTATACCATACTTGGGGCGGTATAGCTTGGTTGGTAGAGTGGCCGTGCCAGCAACTTAAGGGTTCCAAGTTCGATCCCCACTTCCGCCATCCTAGTCACTACCGTTGTGTCCTTGGGCAAGACACTTTACCCACCTGCTCCCAGTGCCACCCAATGTAACTTAGATATTGGGTTTCACTATGTAAAAGCGCTTTGAGTCACTAGAGAAAAGCGCTATATAAATATAATTCCCTTCACTTCACTTCACTACTTTCACTTCTTGTTGAAGTAAGCATGGATAGACTCCAGCTCACCTGTGACTTGAGTATAATAAATGCTTTACAAAATGGATAGAGGGGTTACAAGTACTTTATATGTATGTAATTTTAACACTTAACTATGACAAAATGTTTTATGATGGAGACAGTTTGACTCTAAAATAAATACAATTCATAGAACAGAAGACATTGTGTCCAACTTTGATGGTTGCATTCTATGATTTAACAATCCAGCAATGACAGAGTTGGTAGTAGGTGTGGTAGTTACTTTATGCAAAAGGTGTGTATTGTTGTAAACCAAGTTTCTAATTTTTCTAATTGATGCAACTTGATAAAAATGTTGCGAACATGCTCAAAATTTTCAGACACGCTTTGTTGATTCTAATGAGCGACTTCTATTGTTAACGTCCACAGCATACAGGACAGTAACATATGTTTGCCTTAGGAGGAATTGGAAAAAGTCATTTTAATTTTGTTCCATCCTCGGCCCCCAGAGGGTGCAAGTAAAAATACTTTACATTGCAGCAGTGAAAGCAGCAGCATAGCAGGAGTAAAAATGCCTTTTATATCAGATAACAGCAAGTCAAGTAATATTTAGTGCCATATTTTCATTTTGATGATGAACTACTATGTGTTTCTAATAGTCAAACACTGTAAAGCAGCTAAAAATGTACTGTCCTGCATGGGTGTTCTTGTTGTTTTTCCAGGTTATACAACATTTATTGTAATTGGTTGTGTCTATTATCTAATTACAATGTTTCAGGTTCTAGAGCAACAATGCAGAGTGCATTTTTGTGTGTCTGCAATGATCAATCCATCCATTCAAGCAGTAAACGTGTACGGAGAAGACTTTCCTGCATCAGTGACTTTGTCGTGGTCAATAATTCTAGTTATAGTGAAGTCAATGAAACCAATGAGGTGAAAGCATAACCATATCCAAAACGATGAATGAGGTGGAAGTACACATCCTCTTTCCGTTTACTGTCATCCATCTTGTCACATTCTTAGCCACACTAGCAGCAGTGTATGGAACAGTGGAGCCCTGAATGTGAAATATGTTTCAGGCTGTCTTGAACAAAGTATTGTTAAAGTCAAATCTGATTTGTTAAATTGTGTCCACAGTCGATAGATTGTCCAATTGTAAATAAGCAATCTCTTATGTGGCTTTTTCCACCTTAAAGAACAAGGCTAAAACACTCAGACAAACAAATAAACACAATTGTGATTTGAAGGTTTAGTTAGGTACTCCAGTAGGCCCCGCCTGAGTCGGCTTCGCTGAGCGCTGAGAAAATAATCAAACTTGACTAGCTGAGGAAGTAAATGTCGTAACAAGGTTTCCGTAGGTCAGTGCTTCTCAATTATTTTCTGTTACGCCCCCCTAGGATGAAAAAAACATTTTGCGCCCATCCATCTTCACTCCCCACCGCGACTACAAATAGTATAATTTGTTATAAGTACACCTATGCATCGCATTGTATCATCCTTATCTTTAAATAAAACAAAAAAATAAAAATATAGATCACGTAAAGTACAACAAAGAACAACTTAATTATCATTGTTTTAATCTGTAAAAGAAAAGCAGCAATTTGCCTGAAAAAAAAAATCCTTATTTTAACTACAAACATTTTTAACTGACTGAAACCATTTGATTTTCAAAGATAACATTTAATAAACTCAATAAATAATAATACATTCAAATTAATTAGTAACATTAAAGTTGGAGCCCGATAAATGAAACACTTACACCTACAAAACAAAAATGAACCCAACATTTTTTAATCAAAACGAGGATGTCAGGGTTAATGGCTACAATGAGCACGTTTTGTAGTGCACAGCTTTTCGAAGCAAGGTTTGAAGCGTGATACTGCATGATACTGATAAAGCATGTTCAGACTCACACCCACTGGCATGGCGCCCCCCCATTTCAGAAAATCCAAAAGTGGGGGTACTCTTAACTGCAGTGTAGAGAAATTCCACAGCCCCCACAGCTACGGTATCTTCTTAAGCTAATGATCTGAGCGTTGTGGTCCCAGGTCTTTGCTGCCACCCATCTCACACTGCACCCGACCCCTTCTGTTGGTGGTGAGCCCATTGGAGGGTTATCAGTAATACGTAAAAACACTAAGGCTTATTGTATAACTAAGCATAAAAAAACATAATGTACTTGATGATAACCTTTTTAATTGTCACACAGGTGTAAAAAAAGTTAAGCATTGTTACTAACTAAATTGATTATAAAAAACTCCTTCCCTAACATTGACAACTACAGGTAATGGCCAAATATTTAAACTCATAATGTGAGTCTTCCTGGGTGTCTTAAAGGAGTACCGCTTTGAGTACCTTGAAGGTAGAAAAGCGCTATACAAGTATAACCCATTTATCATTTTTAATATTTTGATTATTTTAAGCATACGGCGGCGCATACATTTCAAAATTGTTCGCTTTTTCCCTCACTGATTATTACTCACTCCAGACTTCATGAAAGCCCAAAACATAATACAACATCACTTACTGTACTATGTCTGCTGTCACTAGGATGCCAATTACTAGAATGTTGATATATTCCCATTTAGATGAAGAATGACATATAATCCTCACAAAGAAAAAGGGGGTAGAACCAAGCGTCTTTCTCGCCATTTCCGAGGCTAAATTGGATGCCAGAGTTTACCAACTTGTCAGATGATGTCTTCATCCTTCTACTATCAAGATGAAAGTCATTATTTATGATGTAGACTTAACTTCCACAAGCTCTGAGGCGAAAAGCAGCTCACCAGCTCAAGACGTTAATGTACATAGGAGCAACAAGCTTGTTTGCTCTCTGTGAAAATGCACCGCTAAAATTAGTTTGTCTGCGTTAGCGCTTATAATAATAATATCACTAATAAATTGGTCAGTATTCAGGTCACGACATGTAAATGGAGTATTGTTGGAGCATTTTGGATGGTTATTTAGAGGGCTTTGTGGGTGGATTAGAGGACCTCCCATTAACTCCATTGTAAGCAGATTTTATATACGTTTATTTACAAGTTAGAATGCATTAAAAATACATCTGTCTTCTTGTCTCTCATAATGATTGTGAATGATAGGCAATATTCCAAAATAAGTACAGTTCCCCTTTTAAGGCTGGTTCTTCTTTTGGATCAATCCACTGAAAGCAAAACACAATCAATAATAATAATAACACATATTTTGATGGTCATGAACCTGACCTTTGTATTTTTGAAGAAAGCTTTGTTTAACTTTAGAGGCATTGAGCACAGACGGAAAGAATGGTTAACAAGGGACCCTTTAAACAAAGACGATCAAGTGCAACAATGGAGGAATTCTAAAGACAACTTGGAGAGAAGAGCTGGTGAAGGAATGTGCAGGAAAGCGTTAAGTGGAAGCAAATTAATGAATACATAAAAAATACCTTTAGTAGATTAGAAAGCAAACATTTACTGACCCACCAGAAATGACAGAAAACGTTCTTTTTAGTTGTTCAACCCTCCTGCATAGTTTGAAGATTACGCTTATTGACTTCCTTTTAAAAAAACACCTTTGAATGAATAGCGCCGCACAGCGAGACAAACACATGCTAGATATTGTTTTTGAAGGCATGTGTTTAATTATCCCCACACAATGGGCCTTTGTACTGTTTGTGTAAGTCCATTCATAAACCCCTCTGACTACTATACAAAATGCCGCTAAGCAATAGTCACCAAAGTTCTTCTTAGAAGATGGTCTTTCATTTTACAGCATGGCATGAGGTTTATGCTCGGCTCAGTCATGAGCAAGATGAGGCCACTTCCACTGATGTAACTCTTGCCAATAAAAAGCTGTAGTTGGTGAAATATATGACTGAGCTATATACCACACGCACATACTGTATATAACCACTGTTTATTAGGCAAAAGTCTCATCCATCTTGGTCGTTTCGCTGCACTTTTCCCACCAGCTTGCAAATGCATCTTGGCATATGGAGAGGACGAGAGTGAAATTTTGAGTGTTGTTAATATTTTGTAGGTGGCAAATGTGCTGACCTGTGAAGAGCAGTTTAAATAGGAGACCCTCACATTCAGTCAGCAGGCACAGCTATTAGTTTTATTATATCCATATTCATTAATCATATTTACTGCCTCTTGAATCGACTCAATGTACAGACCTTGACACACATTCAGAATTACAGAGCATCACGGCCGTCTCATTCAATTTTCACATTTGTTAATTATAATTCGCTGTGTGTAAGGGTGCGTTCTTTGACATGCAAAGGGAAGTTAGAGGTTATCGTCGAAATGATCATCCAGTTATTAATCTCCTGCCAGCTCCATTCAAATACTATCAAGCACACACACCAAACGCTACCAGAGTGACAATATTCTCGGTTGCGGTGAATTATTCATAGTCTTATTGTGAAGAAGTGTAATTATGCACTTTTGTATGACACATTTGAAGTATTTTATAGTTGACGTGATGTGATTACCTGAGGACTGCAGTGAAGAAAAACTGCAGTACTGCATTCTGTCTCAGTAATCGAATAGCGTGTGCTTAGGAAAAGATCATATGAAGGACAAGAACCCTAACTAAAATATGAACTAGCTGTCTCCTCCTTGAAACCATAGTTGGGTATGAAAAAGTCATGGTTTTAAACTATTCATACCTGCATTAAGTTTAAAGGCAATATGTATTTTTCTTTAGTTGAGTTCATTAGTAAGAACACATGAAGGTAGCATTTGTGTATTGCAAGAACCCATTACATTTTGGTGCAGAAACATGGATCCGTGTTTCCCACAGGACTGCAAAATATTTGTGTCAGTGGTGAGTTAGACAGTGGACTGATGTAATCAAATCAAATCAACTTTATTTATATTTTTCCACTCGGCCTGCGCCCCGGCCTGAGGTAACAGTTGGTTGGGGGGCGCATAATAAATGAAAATAACATAACATAACATAACATAACATAACATAACATAACATAACATGACACAATCGTCGATTTTGCATAATTGTCGATGACACGTTTGAAAAAGTGAGTGAAACACATAAGAAGCAAAACAAATATGTTTAGAACCACAATGTTTCTTCTGTCTTGTTTTCGTCCTTGTTTTTAATGTCACAGGACAAAGCAGCCTCTAAGGCAGTGGTTCTTAACCTGGGTTTGATCGAACCCTAGGGGTTCGGTGAGTCGGCCTCAGTGGTTCGGCGGAGCTTCCGCCGCGGAGGTCAAGACACACCCGACTCATCGCGTAAATAAAAACTTCTCCCTATCGGCGTATTATGGATACGGCAACAGCAGAAGTCCCACTGATTTGCAGGTGTGTAATTTGTTGTGAGTTCATGCACTGTGTTGGTTTTGTTCTTTGAACAAGGTGATGTTCATGCACGGTTCATTTTGTGCACCAGTAAAAAAACATAACTTTGTCTTGAATTTGAAAAAAACAAAACATTTTATTTTTCACTAAAGAAGGGTTCGGTGAATGCGCAAATGAAACTGGTTGGGTTCGGTACCTCCAACAAGGTTAAGAACCACTGCTCTAAGGACTTTCAGAGAGGTAAGGGGGCGGTAGCAGTACTTAGCGATACGTGCTTTCGATTCAGGGAGTCCAGAAGTCCTCACTGTATTTGTCGCTATTCGCTTTTTTGAAAAAGCCTATCCAGAGGGCTCTGATTACTCGCTAAGTATACAAAGTCGCTAAGTTGGCAACACTGATCCCTCCTCCTTCGATAGATATAATGTGCTTATAAGCAAAGGCAAACATCTAATGTTATATTTGTTTGTGGTGGTCTAAATGTATTTGTGGTGTGCTTCCACAAATAAATTAATGTATGGGAATCCCTGTTTGTATAATAATTTCCAACATTGGTACAGTGTAGGGATTGGCCATTGATCAGTATCGGCCAATTTCATCGTGAAAAAGTATGTGATCGGCAAAAAAACGATTATTGCTTTTCAATGCTAATCACAAAAGTCGATGCCAGCTGGTTGACACTGTATTTATTTTTGGTGCCTCGGCTGGCAGAGTCACGCAACAATGCATTATGTAATTGTTGTAATAAGATTTGACACATTTTATAATATATAAATAAAATGTAACAATTTGTTGCATTATGTAATAAACCATCAAAGTTGATGCCTATCAAAAAAAAACTATCAGAGCAACTCAAAACATTTCATATTCATTAAAACTCATTTAAAATACCAATTCAGCTAGAAAGGTGACTTTGTGTCCAAACAGTTTTTATTGCTGAATACAGCAAAACTACCTGCTGTGATTTGTTTAACATTGTATTTCTGTGTATCAATTGTGTGAAGTTGTAAACTTTCTCTGGATCACATTTGATCCAAACTATCTCATAATCTGGATGTGTACTACATTGTTTAACATTATTTTTTTTCACAAAACAATACTGCCATGCATTGTACTTTACAGTAGATGGGACATTCTGTAGACCAACAGTTAGGCATGTCGGCTTATGGAAGTGACACAGATTTGATTCCCTTGACCGGAATCAGTAGTCTGAGGTTTCCCAAATGTGTCACCTGTGGTGTGTGTGCTGGGTCCCTCCTAAAGTCAAATGTGTTGCAATGCAAACAAAATGTGTTAATGACACAACAAGTCCAGCCATCCATCCATTTTCTACCGCTTGTCTCTTTTGGGCTCGCGGGGGGTGCTGGAGCCCATCTCAGCTGCATTCGGGCGGAAGGCGGTGTACACCCTGGACAAGTCGCCACCTCATCGCAGGGCCACAACAACAAGTCTTTGTCTGAAATGTTTCGCACATCGTTGCCGTCATTTCAACCTGGGAATGCATCATCTATCTTTTTGTCTCTGTTAGGTTCTCTCAGACACTTACTTGTTTTCCCTGTTGGCTAGGAGCACTTTAATTAATATCCTAGATGGTTAATCGGCTCATGATTAATTTCCCATGGTACAATCGCTGATTTGAATGTGTTTCCTCAGTTCCAGCTCCAAAGAGGCTGCGTTTCAAAGCAGTGAACTCAAACACCCTGCTTGTTGCCTGGAAGGAGCCCAAAGGAGACTTTGATAGTTACCTGTTCCTCTACAACAGCATACCAGGTAGGATGGATTTATTGTAAAAGACAATTCCCATAAATGCACATTTAAAAACTCTCAGAACTGTCACCACCAGAGGAAAAAAATGTGCTATGCAAATTGGAAATGACTCCACTTTGAGGAAGAATATCTCATTATTACTTAAATTTTCTGTATGTCAGGATGGATAATGTCATTTGCTTCTTATCTAAAGTCCTCCCAAGGGATTACACTGTTGAGAAACATGGCAATCTAAATCTCGGTTCTGCATCTCTTCCAAGTTTGAGAAAAGGACATTTAAGACTGCATGTTATCTGTAAGTACGTTTGAAAGTATGGAAAGTAGCATCTTTCATGATTTTAATCTACATTTAAAGGGGTACTATGACTTTTTGTTATACATTCAAAACACTTTACTGTTGTCTACATAACATGTAATGGTTGTTCTCTGGTCAAAACATTGGATAGATTATGTTTTACAGACCATATTGAAGCCGCTTTCTGACTGTCTCTTCAGAATGCTCCATTTTGTGGGCGGTCTTATTCACATGCCTCCACTTTAACTGTCAGCTCCTCGTCAGCCATGTTGTAGTTTTTAACGCTTCCATATCGAGTCTACTGACAAATATAATTCAGAACAATACGCTAATTTGTATTACAAATGGCAACAGCAGAGGATGCATCTACATGCATGAGCCAGTCTGCCCCACAACAAGAGGATAAAGTAAAATAAGGAGTTTATTGACTACAGCGTTGGACGACAATGGCGGATTCACGCAAAGCCCTTCGAATAAACTCCGACCATATATGGAAATATATGCTGACGTCACACTTGGGAAAAACGTCACAAATTGGGCAAATTCCAAACGGCTCGTTTGGAGGAAGAATGAAGGAAGGCAAGATTGTTTTATACATATCTCTGCCATTTGATTTCACATTTTTGTGACTTATACAGATCCTAAATATACAAAAACAGGTACCAATAGGTAAGAAAAGATGATTTCGCATAATAAGTCCCCTTTAAAACACTTCTTTGTGGTCTAGATAATACTGTATATATTAAAAATTGGGAGGGTAACGATTCGATTCAAGTCATATTTTGATGCTGTTGATAGAATTCAGGGATGATATTAGATTAATTAGAACAATACGATTCAAAATTATTTAGTGATTTGAAATCGATTCAGTAGCATTTTACATTAACAAATCACCAGTGTGACTGTGGAATAAACACTGGATATTGGACACTGCAAGTGACGTTTCCTATATTCCCATTAGTTATTGTTAGGGAATTAGGTAGAAATGAACTTTGGATACAAACAAGCAAGTAAACAACAATTAATGGACAATGCAGTCACATCTTATTTGAATAAAGTGCAACAAACACTTTAGGTTGATTAACAAGAGGAAACCTTTTCTGCTCTGATTTTCAATATTCAAGAAATGTTCAATAAAAGTACATTAACCAACATTTTACCTGTCGATTTCCCTAGTACTTCTGATTTTGTTTTTCAACATAAACATAATATAATATCAATATGAAAAACAAAGTGCAACCAACAAATCTTTAGGTTGAATTAACAGAGAAATTAGGTACAACTAAATATTTTCAGATTACATGAGCAGTGGTTTGACCTGCTAGTACTCTCATTTGAATAAATAGCTACGATAGCTGAGAAAAGTTACAATAAATGTAAACGTCCCAACACAATAACTTTCAGCTATAGCATGATTGCAAAAGCCACACAAATACAAACGCTAACACAATGATATAAAGTCATAACACAAAAATGTAAGCCAAAACACAACAATATAGAGACGCAACGAAGTGACAGTGGACAAGTTTCAACGATGGACCACTATGGCTGGGCGGAAAACTGAAAACTATATGATGAACGAATATGGAAAATTAAGTGAAGTGTGACCACTTTCTCAGTCATAAAAAACATTTTTTTACTTTTTCAATAATATTAATATACAATGTGCATTACAGCGTTTTCAGCATTCCGCCTCAGCTTGGTCCGTCGGCAAAATTTGGTCCGCTCTCACTTCCGTTGTGTCTGTTGCAGCTTTAAATAATTGTGTTATGACATTTGCATTTTTTGTGACCTCTCTCGACCACCGTCGGTATGCGCCGTTTTTGTTTGGATGACTAATGGCGTCGGGCAGACTGACTTGAGTAATGTTTAACATCCTTATCATTAAAATGCTAAACTTTATATAAGGTCTGCCGTTCTTTACTCCAATGTTGTTTTTTTTCTAGTATCGATAAAATCGATATATTACCTTTTAAAACAATGTTGGATCGATACCTATCTTCCCAAAGGCCAACTTGTCGAGCACATATCGAAATAGTTGAATCCTAAAAATACAAATCGATATATCGAGTAATAGTTACTAGGGATGATACTCGAAACCGGTTTTCCCGGTTGTTCGATAAGAAAAGAACCGAGTCCTCGAACTGGAATCCCTTTTTGAAAACCGGTACCCGTTATCGAGACCACTATAGTAAAGAAAAAGAGTTGGTTCTTTATTCGAATCCCTCGGAACGAATCCCATCCCGACCAGAAATGCCCCTTGAGACATCACAAGAATTTACGTCACGTAGCTCAGTCATTAGGCGCAGATAGGGAAAGCAGGAAAAACAATGGAATAATAAAGTTCAAAACAAAAGGTATAATCCAATGAATAACTTTACTGAGAGATTTGAGCAGGGTACAAACACATGACGAACACTTTTACGACCAACCGGAAACATAGCAACCAGGCTAGCACCGCACCTCCTTTACGGCAGCTGTCACAACGTTCTTAAAGCAACCGCAGCACATACATATATATACAACATATATGACATGATCTCCCTTTTTCAACTTTTGTTTTTCTTTCCTTGTAAACAAAACAAAATCACACTGTATATGTGTTGTCTGTCTAATTATAAATAATGCAGACGAGGCGTGTTGGCTGAGTTCTTGGCGTTTACTTTCAGGGGTGACGACATGCAACAACACTTTTCGGGGCTACCGCGCATGCTCGTCACTCCCGTTGCATGCTGGGTAGTGTAGTTGTTATGTTCCCTAGCTCATAACATCACATCTTTCCCCCTATAAAGAAAGATTTTAACTCAATAAAGTGTATTTCTTTTTTTAGCTTTAACTTTTCATTTTTTAGCATTGTAACCACATTTGCAAACAACTTTTCTCTTCATAGAATTTTCTTTCAATAAAGAAATAAAGTGCAAAAATGTCAAAGCATCATAACAAACAGTTATGTCAAATAGCAGCAGAAGTGCACTTTTTGGAGAGCTGTATTATTTTCAGTTTTGTGCCCAAGGGACTGATTTTATTTAACACTATATTATTATTTATACACCTATAGTGATCACAGAGACAGCTTGTTTTTGTGTTACTGTATATATTTGTTTTTCTGAAAAATCCCACTTAATATACTTTGGGTAACAACAGTCAATATTTATTTATTTTGTTTTATTTTTTTAGGGGGGTAACAGTCAATATTTATTTATTTATTAGATTTTATTTTTTTCTTATATAATAAAAGTGAGCTTTTGTTAAACCAAATATTGTGTGGTTTTTTCCATATACAACAACCTATCTGGACTCGATAAGAGAATCGATAAGGAATCGGTTCGATAAGAGGATTCGATAATAGGCTCGAACTTGATAATTTCTTATCAAAAATCATCCCTAATAGTTACGACTCTATTAGATATACTTTGGTGTACAATTTGGGTAATTTTTTCTCCACGGTCACTTTTATAACCTGTTTTTTGAGTCTGTCTGCAAGATGTTTGTTTTTGATTGATTGATTGAGACTTTTATTAGTAGATTGCACAGTACAGTACATATTCTGTACAATTGACCACTAAATGGTAACACCCGAATAAGTTTTTCAACTTGTTTAAGTCGGGGTCCACGTTAATCAATTCATGGTATAAATATATACTATCAGCATAATACAGTCATCACACAAGTTAATCATCAGAGTATATACATTGAATTATTTAAATTTTTTACAATCCGGGCGGTGGGATGTGGAGGGGGCTGGGGCGGGGGGGTTAGGTTTGGTTGATATCAGCACTTCAGTCATCAACAATAATATCATCTGAGAAATGGACATTGAAACAGTGTAGGTCTGACTTCGTAGGATATGTACAGCGAGCAGTGAACATAGTGAGCTCAGAAAACATAAGTTTCCGGAGGCGTTCCCAGATCACAAATGAAATCACGCCACAGCCTCTCCAAAAGTATCATAATTTATCTTTTAAAATGTACACTTTTCAATATATGTCTTGAAGTCGTCACCACTATTAACTAGAAAATAAACTTCATGGACATTGCATAAATTCACCCGGTCACAACATTAGGTACACCTGCACACCCGCCGATTGATTCAGAAAGTGCATTAAAAATGTTGCTCTTAGCAGCATTTATGTTACTGCACATCAGTGTTAATATTAGCACATTCCAAGATTAGGTGAAAATAAAACTTTATCGTACCGTTTTTGTTGTTCCTCATAGCCTGAAGCATAGGGGTATAAGCTCTTCCCCTTCCGGCTGAGAACCTCGCAAACAGAGTCTCATGCCAAAATGCTATTACCCTATGATTTGATGCTTTGGCATTGTTTAATACTAGTGTCAAAATTTCATTATAGGTCCCCTTTAATGAGTTCTGATGAAGTCAATGATCAAGACTCAAGAAGCTGCACACACAGCATTGTCTCACCCTGCATCTTGCAAACAGTGGACAAGTGTTGCAATGTCAAGTATGACATTCTTGTATAATATATTGCTTGGTCACCCTCTTGCCATCTACATCTCCTAAAGCATGTAATCAGAGTTGCTCTGCAGTACTTGTTTGTCACATAAACTTCTTTACTAATGATGCTGCCCACCCTGCAATTGTTGCGTATTAATGCGGTGGCGAAACAAGGCAGCAGATAATTCTTACTCAGCTGCTGTAAAAGTGAAGAAGTGGGTCTGAATAAGCACGTTGTAACCTAAAATGTCCCCCTTACAAACAACCCATGGCGAGAGCAGCCTTGTCTGACAATTTCGTGCTGCGTTTAATGGCGTAGAAAAGAATAAAAAAGTCAAATTTATGGTCACTTCCTTTCTCTCAGCGAGGGAGTGAGAGTGCCGCAGTGGTTCCCTGGCACTCAGCACATGCAGTAAAAATATTGGCTCCTCCACGGTGTCCTTTCCATATCTCCTGCTCTCTACATGGTTAACAACACCTCGACATGTCCATGTTCTCCTTTTACAGACGGATCTTTGTTTTGTTCAAGGGTTTTTCTATAGATGATGAATATTTTTTCAATTTGTCCGTCTGATAAGCATACATGCGTTAGTGACCCGTACCAAAAGTCAAATGAAGACCGAATCGTATAAAATCTGAAGCTATTTCCTCATACAAAATAATGTAAATCCAATGATTTATTTCCAGACACCCAAAAATATTAACACATAAAACATTTTTATAGAGATTAATTATAATTCACACCACCTTTGTACTTTCTTTCGAGTTGATTCTTGAACCCAATTGTTTCTCACCTTCTTTATTAAAGTGTCAAATTTTGTTTGGCTCGTTGGTGAATAATTATGCAGTCAAACTCATTAAGGGTTGTCGCTATCATTTTTTCGTTTTTTTATCGAGTATTCTTATGATCAGTTTGTCTGAATAATCAAGTAGTCAGATAAAACCCTTCATAGCCTCAATACGTATTTTGAAAAAATACTTGAAATAAACAAACATTTTTCAGCTTGTTATATTGTTTGTTTTCAAAAACTAAATCCCCCATGATCCCTTGTTCAGTTAGGGCAGGGGTCGGCAACCCAAAATGTTGAAAGAGCCATATTGGACCAAAAATACAAAAACAAATCTGTCTGGAGCCGCAAAAAATTGAAAGCTATATTACATGTGTCTGGAGATATACATTTAATTAAGAGGACTTAAAGGAAACTAAATGACCTCAAAAATACCTACAAATGAGGCATAATGATGCAATATGTACATATCGCTAGCCTAAATAGCATGTTAGCATCGATTAGCTTGCAGTCATGCAGTGACCAAATATGTCTGATTAACAATCCACACAAGTCAATAACATCAACAAAACTCACCTTTGTGCACTCATGCACAACGTTAAAAGTGTGGTGGACAAAATGAGACAGAAAAAGTGGCATAAAACACGTCCTAGAAAGTCGGAGAAAGTTATACATGTAAACAAACTATACGGTGAGTTCAAGGAATGCCAAAATAAGTAGGACAAAACGGCACTCGCCAAATACTCGAATCAGTGAAGCATATTTAATACAAACAGTGTGATTTATAACAATTAGGGAGGTTTGTGTCATGTTTGTCCTCCTACAGAAACCATACTAAAACAAAAAAATAGATTTTTTTCCCCTCATCTTTTTCCATTTTCATACATTTTTGAAAAATCTCCAGAGAGCCACTAGGGCGGCGCTAAAGAGCCGCATGCGGCTCTAGAGCCGCGGGTTGCCGACCCCCGATGTTAGGGCAAGCAGATCAGAAAACTATTACTTGTATTCCGTCATGTGACATTTTCCCAAAAGTGAAAACCAGTGGTTGTCAACTAAGCCAAGATGGCTGTTGTACTGTAACTATCTGAGTACAAAAGATCTTCCTGCAAAAAGCAGATACGAGCAAAAAATCCAACTATGCAATGTAATAGATCCCTAGACTTTATCAAAAAAAGATTTGTCGAGTGATATCAAGGATTATATGTCAGTTGCGTTCCCGGACATATTGAACTATTGTGTTCCAGGCGCCATACTACACAACAAAACAGATGAAAAGGCCTACAACTTCTTTGTGTGTGGCTGGGTTAAGGAAATTGGTATCAAGACTCTCCCCGATAAAAATGCATCGTTTTTGCTCGGGTAAGGTTGCATTTCATGATTTAGCTTCGCGTCGACTGCCATGTTTGTTTCTGTTGCACGTGCCGTTTACGAGTCTTTAACAAAATATAACTATAAATGTCAACATTGTGTATGTGCTGAAAGCTTCATTTGTGATCGTTGCCTTTGGTAAAAGCTTAACTCTTTTGGGTTTTGCTTACATTTGCTTTCTTTTATTTAGACTGTCCGAGTCGCTGTGTAAAAAAATACAAATAATATTAAACATAATACTTAAATGGGAAATAACGTTAAAAATATATCAAACAAACCTTTAATGAAGTGATCAATGCAAACTCATGCTTTGTTCAACTCTGCTCACTTGGACTGGAGTGTCAGCTGCTTTTCTCGTTGTTTCGTAAAATCTTGCACTCTTCCGCCCTTTTTGATTACCTCTCGAGGAACTCTGAAGAAACGTTTATGTTTTTCAAAATGTTTATTTAAAAAATATTTGCATGTTACTTGAAACACTTGCGGCCTGATTTACTAAGATCCAAATACCATGCGCTGAACAGCATGTACAATCTATAAAATGGCGTGTAATATTAGTGGGCTTGTTGCATGTGATGTACTAACACTGCGGGTGTAATTGTAAAGTGGTGCAGAACGCCTTATTTAAATGACAATTTTGCATGTACTATATTGGGCATTGCCACAAAGACACTTTTTTTCTGCACATTTATGTCATCTGTGTGGTTTTAAACAAGCAGAAAACATCTACCACCTTTTATGGCCATTTTAAAAGCAGTCGTGTTGTGCATTTACAATTATACACTCGTGTGTCTGTCTGTCTGTCTGTCCTTGCAGCGTGAGCACCGATCCCAGGTAGAACTGTCAGTTTGCACATGCTTTTCAAACATATTAAATCAATCAATCAATCAATGTTTATTTATATAGCCCTAAATCACAAGTGTCTCAAAGGGCTGTACAAGCCACAACGACATCCTCGGTACAGAGCCCACATACGGGCAAGGAAAACTCACCCCAGTGGGACGTCAATGTGAATGACTATGAGAAACCTTGGAGAGGACCGCATATGTGGGTAAATCCCCCCCACCCCTCTAGGGGAGACCGAAAGCAATGGATGTCGAGTGGGTCTGACATAATATTGTGAAAGTCCAACACAACAGCGAAAGTCCAGTCCATAGTGGGGCCAGCAGGAACCATCCCGAGTGGAGACGGGTCAGCAGCGTAGAGATGTCCCCATCTGATGGACAGGCTAGCGGTCCACCCCGGGTTGGGAGCAGAGTAGAAAAGAAAAGAAAAGAAACGGCAGATCAACTGGTCTAAAAAGGGAGTCTATTTAAAGGCTAGAGTATACAAATTAGTTTTAAGATGAGACTTAAATGCTTCTACTGAGGTAGCATCTCTAACTTTTACCGGGAGGGCATTCCATAGTATTGGAGCCCGAATAGAAAACGCTCTATAGCCCGCAGACTTTTTTTGGGCTCTGGGAATCACTAATAAGCCGGAGTTCTTTGAACGCAGATTTCTTGCCGGGACATATGGTACAATACAATCGTCAAGATAGGCAGGAGCTTGACCGTGTAGTATTTTATACGTAAGTAGTAAAACCTTAAAGTCGCATCTTAGGTGCACAGGAAGCCAGTGCAAGTGAGCCAGTATAGGCGTAATATGATCAAACTTTCTTGTTTTTGTCAAAAGTCTAGCAGCCGCATTTTGTACCATCTGTAATCTTTTAATGCTAGACATAGGGAGGCCCGAAAATAATACGTTACAGTAATCGAGACGAGATGTAACGAACGCATGGATAATGATCTCAGCATCGCTTGTGGACAAAATGGGACGAATTTTAGCGATATTACGGAGATGAAAGAAGGCCGTTTTAGTAACACTCTTAATGTGCGACTCAAACGAGAGAGTTGGGTCGAAGATAATACCCAGATTCTTTACCCAGTCGCCTTGTTTAATTGTTTGGTTGTCAAATGTTAAGGTGGTATTATTAAATAGATGTCGGTGTTGAGCAGGACCGATAATCAGCATTTCCGTTTTGTTAGCGTTGAGTTGCCAAAAGTTAGCGGACATCCATTGTTTAATTTCATTAAGACACGCCTCCAGCTGACTACAATCCGGCGTGTTGGTCAGCTTTAGGGGCATGTAGAGTTGGGTGTCATCAGCATAACAGTGAAAGCTAACACCGTATTTGCGTATGATGTCACCTAGCGGCAGCATGTAAATACTAAAGAGTGCAGGGCCAAGAACCGAACCCTGGGGAACTCTGCACGTTACCTTAACATAGTCCGAGGTCACATTGTTATGGGAGACACACTGCATCCTGTCAGTAAGATAAGAGTTAAACCAAGACAAGGCTAAGTCTGTCATCCCAATACACGTTTTGATACGCTGTAATAAAATATTATGATCAACAGTATCGAAAGCGGCGCTAAGATCAAGAAGCAGCAACATAGATGAAGCATCAGAATCCATCGTTAGCAATAGATCATTAGTCATTTTTGCGAGGGCTGTCTCCGTAGAGTGATTTGCCCTGAAACCGGACTGAAAAGGTTCACAGAGATTGTTAGACGCTAAGTGTTCATTTAGCTGCTGTGCTACAATTTTTTCGAGGATTTTCGAGATAAACGGAAGGTGGGACACCGGCCGGTAGTTTACCAGGAGATCAGGATCGAGGTTAGGTCTTTTGAGTAGAGGATGAATAACCGCTTTTTTGAATGCTAGGGGAACAGTGCCAGAGGAAAGTGATAAGTTTATAATATTTAACACTGATGGACCTATTAATACAAAAAGCTCCTTGATAAGTTTCCCAGGAATTGGGTCAAGTAAACATGTTGTTTGTTTTGTCCCATTTACACATTTTGACAATTCCTCCAATGTTATTTCATCAAAGAGAGAGAAACTATTTTGGAGGGCGGTATCCGTCGTATATACAGTCGTATTTGTGTTAGTAGAACCCAGTTGTAGCTGAGATGCATTGTCTTTAATCTCTTTTCTAATGACTTCAATTTTCTTATTAAAGAAATTCATAAAGTCATCTGCTGAGTGGGTGGAGCTACTGGGAGGAGTCCCTTGTTGGGTTAGCGATGCTACTGTACTAAACAGAAATTTAGGATCATTTTTGTTGAGGTGGATGAGATTTGAGTAATATTTAGCTTTAGCTGAGGTAAGCATGCGTTTATAAGTTATTAAACTATCACACCATGCTTGATGGAAAACCTCAAGTTTAGTCGCACGCCATTTGCGTTCCAGCTTTCTATATGATAATTAAAACGCAAAATAGTGCTCACAAAACGCAAAATAGTGCTCACAAAACCGTGAGGAGCGTTCATTAATCAACTTGCGCATGCTAAATAATTAAATTTGCATCTTCTCCAAGAAGCACTTTGCATATTAATAATTAATTATTTAATTAATGGATTGCACGCCTCATTCTGCACACTTAAGAGACGCAATCCACTTTGCACACGTTTAGTAGATCAGCTTTGCGTGTGATATCGGGTTTCCACGTGTTTTAGTACACACAATCCTTTAGTAAATCAGACTCTGTGTGTACAATTGATAACTAGTGTAGACCGTCCTTTTTAAATGAGGTTTTTGCGTGTACTACTTGCTGTGTCCATGGGAACACCCCTTTCCCTTCACATTCATGTTAGGAAAGGATAGGACAGACTTTATTCATCCCACAATTGGGAAATTATGTGGTTGCAGGGCAGGTACAAAAAAGCCACAATAATAGAGGAAAACAAGAGGAAAATATCAAAGAATACAGAGGACATAAAATACATCAAAAGAGCACAGACCGGCTGCAACGAATTGCCACTTCAGTACTGCCAATCTATATACAGTTACAAAAGTAAAACAACGAAAAAACAAAAAATGGGCAATAAATAAAAAATATTGCGCACATTGATTGATTGATTGAGACTTTTATTAGTAGGTTGCACAGTGAAGTACATATTCCGTACAATTGACCACTAAATGGTAACACCCGAATAAGTTTTTCAACTTGTTTAAGTCGCGGTCCACTTAAATTGATTCATGATACAGATATATACTATCATATATACTATCATCATAATACAGTCATCACACAAGATAATCACATTGAATTATTTACATTATATACAATCAGGGGTGTGGAGGGTGTGGGGGGTAGGATATGAACAGCAAGTAGTGGACATATAGAGAGAGAGAGAGAAAGAGAGCGAGAGAGAGATCAGAAGGCATAAGAAAAAGTATCTGCATTTGATTGTTTACATTTGATGATTAGCAATCCGGGGAGGGTGTTAGTTTAGGGTTGTAGCTGCCTGGAGGTGAACTTTTAGTGCGGTTTTGAAGGAGGATAGAGATGCCCTTTCTTTTATACCTGTTGGGAGCGCATTCCACATTGATGTGGCATAGAAAGAGAATGAGTTAAGACCTTTGTTAGTTCGGAATCTGGGTTTAACGTGGTTAGTAGAGCACCCCCTGGTGTTGTGGTTATGGCGGTCATTTACGTTAAGGAAGTAGTTTGACATGTACTTCGGTATCAGGGAGGTGTAGTGGATTTTATAGACTAGGCTCAGTGCAAGTTGTTTAACTCTGACCTCCACCTTGAGCCAGCCCACTTTAGAGAAGTGGGTAAGAGTGAGGTGGGATCTGGGGTGGAAGTCTAGAAGTAACCTGACTAGCTTGTTCTGAGATGTTTGGAGTTTAGATTTGAGGGTTTTGGAGGTGCTAGGGTACCAGGAGGTGCATGCGTAATCGAAAAAGGGTTGAAGGAGAGTTCCCGCCAGAATCCTCAAGGTGCTTTTGTTGACCAGAGAGGAGATTCTGTAGAGAAATCTCGTTCGTTGGTTAACCTTTCTGATTACCTTGGTTGCCATTTTATCACAGGAAAGGTTAGCCTCTAGAATGGAACCTAGGTAGGTGACCTCATCTTTCCTGGTGATAACAATGTCACCCACTTTTATGGTGAAGTCATTGACTTTCTTAAGGTTGATGTGGGACCCAAACAGGATGGATTCTGTTTTACCCAAGTGTATGGATAGCTTGTTGTCAGCGAGCCAGGTGCAAGTTCTACACAGCTCAGCACTGAGGATTTTCTCCACCTGTGACTTGTCCTTGCCGGATACCAGCAGGGCAGAGTCATCCGCAAACAAAAACAATTCACAGTTGCATGCCGATGACATGTCATTTATGTATATTAGGAACAGTAAAGGTCCCAATATACTGCCTTGGGGGACTCCACAGCTCACCGAGAGGGGGGGGGGGGGGGGGGGGGGGGGGGGGCACGATTGCACCATGCACAGACAAACAATACAACAAAAACAATATACAGTTATTATGCTCTCCAACCTATGTGCGATTTTGTTGAACTAGCAGCACACACCTATAATCTGTATCACCTTTTATACAATAATAAATCAAAATCAAGACAACCGAAACAATTTTGTGCTTGTTGAAGATGCGCTTTGCAGCGAGATGATGGCCCATCACAACAGCATTCATGTGTCTGGAATGATCCGAGCGCAAGAAAATGCATATTGTAAGACATTTTTATATGGAGGAGATATATTATAATAATACATATATACAATACGAACGGCATTTTAAAAAAAACTGTAGGAGACACTGACACACATCAATTGAATATGTTTTAATCAGCCCCTTAAGTCATCAAAGAGCTATAAAATTATAAAATGAAATTGCCGAATAGAAAAATGTGTAATACTATTAATGAACAGTCCAAATATGTTGGCAAACATGCGTAGGATGGCGCATTCTCTTTCTATTGTCTGTCTTTGTAGCACGATCGCCTCCTTTCTCACAGCCGTGTGCGTAATTCAGTATGCACGCACAATTTTCAGCCTTGATAGATCACACTGCGAGCCTTAAGTAACTATATTATTATCATCTCCTCCCAGTATTCAGTTGTAATGATCAGCGAATATTTTGCATATTCATGAAGACAGACATGCTAAGTAGATTGTAGTCTTTATTCTTATTCTGCTCACTTAAGAGACACAATACTTTGCGCACAAGTTTAGTAGATCCAGTCTGTGTTTAGAACATTTGAACATTCCTGCCACTTCATTTTACATACCATAGTTACCAAGTCTTCTTTTATTTTTTTGACATTACTGCAGTAATACCGTACCGTGGCCTCAATACTGTCACATTATCATACCGTGAGATTCTGGTATAGTTACATCCCTAAAAAGCACATACTGAGTCACCAACACGTGAGAGTTTTTGTTTCAGCACTTGATTCCGTGGAAATATGTTGGCAAATTCTATATTCAATATTCTCGAATGGTTTACACTAGGAAAACAACACATTGTAGGCTGCAGCACCCCCCGCGACCCTGAGAGGGACACGCGGTAGAAAATGGATGGATGGATGGATATAACATTGCAAAGTAACTAATAATAATTAAAAGCCTACTGAAACCCACTACTACCGACCACGCAGTCTGATAGTTTATATATCAATGAGGAAATCTTAACATTGCAACACTTGCCAATACGGCCGGGTTAACTTATAAAGTGCAATTTCAAATTTTCCGCGAAACTTCCGGTTGAAAACGTCTATGTATGATGACGTATGCGCGTGACGTCAATCGTTGAAACGGAAGTATTCGGACCCCATTGAATCCAATACAAAAAGCTCTGTTTTCATCTCAAAATTCCACAGTATTCTGTACATCTGTGTTGGTGAATCTTTTGCAATTTGTTTAATGAACAATGAAGACTGCAAAGAAGAAAGTTGTAGGTGGGATCGGTGTATTAGCGGCGGACTACAGCAACACAACAAGGAGGACTTTGAGATGGATAGCAGACGCGCTAGCCGCCGACCTCACCTTGACTTCCTCCGTCTCCGGGCCGCCGACCGCATCGATGATCGGGTGAAGTCTTTTGTCGCTCCGTCGATCGCTGGAACGCAGGTGAGCACGGGTGTTGATGAGCAGATGAGGGCTGGCGTAGGTGGATAGCTAATGTTTTTAGCATAGCTCTGTGAGGTCCCGTTGCTAAGTTAGATTCAATGGCTTCGTTAGCAACAGCATTGTTAAGCTTCTCCAGCCTGGAAAGCATTAACCGTGTATTTACATGTCCATGGTTTAATAGTATTGTTGATTTTCTGTCTATCCTTTCAGTCAGGGGTTTATTTCTTTTGTTTCTATCTGCATTGAAGCCCAATGCTATCACGTTAGCTCCGTAGCTAAAGAGCTTCGCCGATGTATTGTCGTGGAGATAAAAGTCACTGTGAATGTCCATTTTGCGTTCTCGACTCTCATTTTCAAGAGGATATAGTATCCGAGGTGGTTTAAAATACAAATCCGTGATCCACAATAGAAAAAGGAGAAAGTGTGGAATCCAATGAGCCCTTGTACCTAAATTACGGTCAGAGCGAAAAAAGATACGTCCTGCACTGCACTGTAGTCCTTCACTCTCACGTTCCTCATCCACAAATCTTTCATCCTCGCTCAAATTAATGGGGTAATCGTTGCTTTCTCGATCCGAATCGCTCTCGCTGCATTGAAAACAATGGGGAAATGTGAGGAGCCTTTCAACCTGTGACGTCACGCTACTTCCGGTACAGGCAAGGCTTTTTTTATCAGCGACCAAAAGTTGCGAACTTTATCGTCGAGGTTCTCTACTAAATCCTTTCAGCAAAAATATGGCAATATCGCGAAATGATCAAGTATGACACATAGAATGGATCTGCTATCCCCGTTTAAATAAAAACAAATCATTTCAGTAGGCCTTTAATGCATTGTTGCGCGACTAATAGTAATTTTTTCATCAAATTTGGTGCATGTTATGCAGTTTTCGACTTTCTGAAGGCTTTAGCTCATATTTCAAAGTACTCATTATTTGTGTGTGTGTCATGTAAGGGACAATAATCACCTTGTACAACCACAAGCAACAAAATGAATATTTGTTGCTCTATTAAGGCGTGTGACCTCATATGCTCCGCCTGAAACACAAATGAGAAAATATTATTCCCAATCATAAACCCGGTGATTACACCTAATGCAGACAAATGAATGTGTTTCCATTTCAAACAGATCTACAGTAAGCAGGTGTGCAAGGACGTAAAAGCCTTCAATTAGAACACTGACGTTAAGTTTACTCATCTTAGTTTTGGAATGCAAATGATACTCACTGGTCCTTCTTTTCCTGAGGGTATCAATACTGTAAAGTTAGGGGGACAGAGGAAAGTGTACGGTGCGGAAAATAAGTATTTAATCCGCAGCTGACTTTGCAAGTTTACACCCTTACAAATATATGACCACTTCAGAATTTCTATGAAAAAAATAACATTACATCCTTTTCCCAACAGAGAAGTTATATACACATTAAGCACACAAATTGCAAGATTTCACCTCTGAGGTAAGGGTTGTTGTGAGAAAGGTGAGGGATTATCCCAGATTTGCACAAAATGAGTTTGTAAATTATAGCAAAGGGTCCTCAGACCAAAGTTGCCTAGAAAAACACAAGTAATACACTTGCAGTGCCCGCAGCTTCCCCTACTCAGGAAGATCCATGAACAACAAACACTTGAATGACTCAGACAAGTCTTGTTAGAATGTAATGTGGTCAGCTAAAATCAAAATTGATCTGTTTAGCGTCAACTCGACTTGACATGTTTGGAGGCAGCGAAATCTGAATATGACCATCCTTACTGTCAACCATGGAGGTGGAAGGTTAGGTCAGGTAGGTCTTTATTGTCATTGCACAAGTACAAGGAAACTTTGTTTTCAGCACAAACCCGTTCAAGATGAGACAAACAGTGTTGAATTGTTCTGCTTTAGTGGTGTTTCTCTGACAATAAGAATTCATTATTCCTACTGCGACAACAAGAAACACCTGACCTCCGTGCTTGCCAACAAGGTTTTCTATGAAGGTTAATTTGTGTCTTTATCATGGAAGCTTTTTTTTTTTACACTGATTTTATGTAACATAATTTTATGCATTTGAATCTTGGGAACTGATTTTTTTTTACTTCAACTTATGCTGACAATTAAATTTAAAACAATTAAAGTTTTAAAATTCAATGTATAAAAATTCACTGTATAAAATTTCAGTTTATAAAAATTCAGTGTAAAAAAAAATCTGTGAAAAAATATTTAGTGTGCAAAAAATTCAGTGTATAAAAATTTGGTGTAAAAAAAAAAAAAAAATCAGTGCTGAAAAATCAGCTGTTTCAAAAAGCAAGACTCACTTCCGGTAAATTAACACTGAAACAATCGATCCTGTCTCAGAACCAGCCAATGAGGTGTTAAGTTCGAATTCACGTGACACAGGTCTTGCAAAACAGCATAAAAAAGGCAGTTAACCGGGATACGTGGGCATAATACAACATGATACACATTTCAATGCAGCACGCTGGATGTTTTGAAACTATAGAAATTATTCCAACGGTTAGAATCTGCACTTTTGAGTGATATACAAATGCTTCATGCAGACCTGGCGCGAACAGAGTGGGGCAGAGTGGGCAGGGCTTGTTTACAGAGCAGCAAATGTCAGACAAAGGCAGATTTCTACACCAAAGTTCTGCAAAACAGTGATATTCTATCGAATATGTGGATGTTTTTTATCCTTTGCGCTTATTCTGCCATGTTTGTTGCATCTTTGTTGTTCTTGCTCGATTATAAAATATGTCGATTAAGGAGGTGGTCTGCAGTAGAGGAGCAACGTTCATATATTGTCAATATTCAGGGTTTTACTGTTCATAGTTATTTTTTGTAAATCTAAGATTCTATATTTTTATGTACATTCTGACTGTCATATAATTCAGTAAAAAAAACTTAAGTTCATAAAATTTTTTAGGTTTGGTATGTGTAATTTTTTTTACTGTAAAAGACACTCAGAATGTACATGAAAATACAGAATATGGGATTTACAATATTAACTATCAACAATAAAACACTGAATATTGAGATATATGCACGTTGCTCCTCTATTTCCCAAACCACCTCTTTGATTGACATACAGTATTTTATAATTCAGCAATTTTGCCATCTAAGTTACGTTATCATGGATGCTGCTTATTTCAGCAAGACAATGCCAAGCCACGTGTTACAACAGCGTGGCTTCGTAGTAAAAGAGTGCGGGTACTAGACAGACCTGCTTGTAGTCCAGACCTGTCTCCCATTGAAAATGTGTGGCACATTATGAAGCGTAAAATACGACAACGGAGACCCCGGACTATTAAACAACTTAAACTGTGCATCAAGCAAGAATGGGAAAGAATTCCACCTGAAAAGCTTCACAAATTGGTCTACTCAGTTCCCAAACGTTAACTGAGTGTTGTTAAAAGGAAAGGCCATGTAACACATTGGTAAAAATGCCCCTGTGCCAACTTTTTTGCTGCCATTAAATTCTAAGTTAATGATTATTTGCAAAAAAAACATTGGTTTCTTAGTTCGAACATTAAATATTATGTCTTTGCAGTCTACTCAATTGAATATAGGTTGAAAAGGATTAGCAAATTATTGTATTCTGTTTTTATTTACGAATTATACAACGTGCCAACTTCACTGATTTTGGGTTTTGTAGTTTAGGTTAGCAAACAATAGGGGAGGGGTTGGGATGTTAATTTTAAGGAAATTGAAAATATTTTTAATTTTTGTGTTTGTTTTTGCTTTTTTTCCCCTGAAAAGGTCTAGAAAAGGATGGGTTGTCTTATATTCAGGTTTCTTAGATTTGGCAGCAGTACTTTACGGTAGTTCAACTTTGGCCTGTTTTCTTGTTCCTTGTCTCTGATAGGTGGTCATCAGAGGGAGATCATCATATCAAAAAGTGACAGTAAAGTGTTGATAACCGACTACGACCCGTCCAAGGACTACATCTTCAGTGTAATTTCTGTCAGGGGTAGCACTCAGAGTAAACCACTGCAGGGCAGACATAAAGGTATGTTTACTTTTTTTTTCTATTGCTCCGTTGCTATTTCTTGACATGGCTCAGGTCTATCAACGGAAAGATTATTGACTAAACTCCCAAATCTCCTGCAAGACCTTTTGAAATACCCACAAACAAGCTATCTAATGTTGCACTTCAGTGATACTGTATTGTGTGTCTGTGCTGTGTTCCGCGTGCACTAGCTGAGAGAGGCGAGGGTGGTGGAGGAGTCAAAACCCAGCCACAGCGTCTGACTGATTCATTCACTCTTCCTGAAGATGTCAATGAGATCTCCGGAGGTAAGATAAATGCACACACAGTTTCCAGGGGAATTAAGGGGCCATATGCCCAGGTAACGTGGTGTTCAAATGAATATAAGATGAATTGAAGCAGCAAAAACAGCTGCCGGGGCCATTTCTTAAGCCAGACAAAAACATATTTCCTTGTACAGTTGGATGGGATTGTGATTTCTACTTCCACGCTGAGTCTTTGGGCTTCATGTTGACAAGACAATGTACCTTTTCAAAGTGCACACAGACAGAGCACGAGTGCACACATGTTGGTAAATCATTCACTAAGGTGCGTAGACAGCTCCGACCTGAATTTCCGACAATAAGTGTCTTGTGTCTTCATGGTTTTCTATAAACTTGACCTCCGCCCAGACAACACTGTCTGGATTTTCATCTTGTAACCAAGATCCTATTTGAACAGGCAGCTTTTAATACTCTGCCAATGAAATGATGTTCCAAATTCAGGGAAATGTGAGACAAAAAGGAATGTTTCTGCTTGTGTAGAAAATGATAGCACAACCTTGAGCTGTGAAATGACATGTGCAACTTTGTAAATGTATTTTTTATTGAACACTCAATTGTATTGTTCTTCAAATACCTTTTACTTTTCCCTTGCTTTTTTCCCCAAATATTTAGTGTAGTGGTACCTCGGTTTTTGTTAGTAATCCGTTCCTAAAGGTACATCCCACGAAGACTGAATCGTACAGAAAAAAACCGCAGCAACATTTCCCTAAGTAACAATGCAAATCCAATTAATCCTTTCCAGAAATATCACAAAATAAATAATTTTAGTTTTACATGTAATATACATATAAATTACACATGAAATTGATTAACATTTAACAGCACTGTTACCTTTTATTGAAAATATTTTTTGCACACAATGAGCATAGAGAGAACAGAGAAGGGGAGAGTCTCATAGATCGCACCTTTGTACTTGGCTGCGAGTTCTTTTTTAAAGTAGCAGTAGAGTGTAAAACAAGTTGCCTCTATATTGAAGCTATTATCATATATATCTGATGTAGGACACTGAAAGACTTCCAAAGTTTGCGAGTAAATAGATATGATCAAAATAGTATAAATTTCATTGAGATTCCGGAGACATTTTGAGAGATAATGAGCTAGCCAGTCACGTGATCACATGACGTACAGGTAGTAAACGCAGATCCTTTCATCACCAACAACAATGCAAATCATGCAGACTTTGTGAGAGCCAACGATTACTTTGAGAAAAATTATGATCCATAAACTTACCGTATTTTTCGGAGTATAAGTCGCTCCGGAGTATAAGTCGCTCCGGAGTATAAGTCGCACCGGCCGAAAATGCATAATAAAGAAGGAAAAACCCCGCCCCCCACCCCAACCCTGCCCACCTCAACCGACGCACGGAGGGGGAGTTTGATGTGTGGGGGGGGCAGG
>NC_084741.1:34923019-34968019 GCF_033978785.1 Entelurus aequoreus
GCCTGAACCACCTCATCTGGCTCCTCTCGATGTGGAGGACCAGTGGCTTTACTTTGAGCTCCCCCCGGATGACAGAGCTACTCACCCTATCTCTAAGGGAGAGACCCGCCACCCGGCGGAGGAAACTCATTTCGGCCGCTTGTACCCGTGATCTTGTCCTTTCTGTTACGGCTCAGGCTCCTGCCAACGCCTCTCATCCGTCTGCGCGCTCCAGTGAGCGCACCTCGGGACACGCCCACAGGCGCGCACATCCAGGAGCGCGCTGTGCGCGTCTCCGCCCCGCGGCAGCCGCCAGCTGCAAACGATCACCGGCATTCTGCACACCTGCACTTAATGAAGGACCTGCCTTCATAAGCTCGCAGAACCTGCCAGGCGGCGCCGGAGTATAGTCTTCTTTACCCTTGTAAGCGTCCTGTATCTGGCTTCCATCCCGCGAACTTGCTCCTTCCCTGTGACTTCCATGTTTCCATTGTTCTGATGTTCTTGTTGTCTTCCCGCAGCGCTTCCCGTGTTCCCCTGTGATCCCTCGTTGTTCCCCTTGCCCCCCGGACTGCCTTTTGGATTCTCGACCTCCCGCTTGGACTTTCTTCTGATGCTTCTCTCTCGCCCGGATCACCTGCCTGCCCCATGGGCTGCCCGTTTGCTCTCGTCAACACTTTGGTAACACACTTCAGTTAAATTACACACATAGTATTACTTCACACTCTTGTATTTTGGTCACACACTTCATTCTATAGTTTAGTTGTTTTGTTGATATTATTATTATTATTATAATATATATATATATATATATATTATATATATATATATATATATATATAATATATATATATATATATATATATATATATATATATATATATATATATATATATATATAATAGTGAACCTTACTGCCATCTAGTGTCTGTCGCCGTCACCTCCCCTTAGTAACCATAACAGTATACTCCGGCCAATTGATTAGGGACCTGACGGCACACTTCCTTAGCCCCGCCCCCAGTGACTTTTTCTTTTTTTTCTTCCTCCTTTCTTTTTGCCCCTCATTATGTCTTTTTCTTTTCAATCCACCCTGGACAATTTTTCTAGCCCACCTCAGCAAAATCTTGGACTGTTTAGCAGTGCTGTAGGGATAGAAGAATTTACCTGCCGCCTAGCCACCCACCTCCCACCCTTAGTGACTGTCCCTCAGTCAGCTGGAAGCGTCTGGCATCCGCGTTCGGAGGGGGGGGGTAGTACTAGTCTCTTCCATTTTAGCACTGGTGGCTGTGCTGATGTGGTAGCACAGCTGCACCCAGGCAGGCTACCACCTGCCAGACAAATATCCCCTGTCTTCTGCTTTTCTCAACCGCAGCCACCAGTCACCGAGCTAGCACCTGTCCCCGAGCTAGCGTCCGAGCTAGCACCTGTCCCCGAGCTAGCGTCCGAGCTAGCACCTGACCCTGAGCTAGCGTCCGAGCTAGCACCTGACCCCGAGCTAGCGTCCGAGCTAGCACCTGACCCCGAGCTAGCGTCCGAGTATTATTATTATAATATATAATATAATATATATATATATATATATATATATATATATATATATATATATATATATATATATATATATATATATATATATATATATATAATAGTGAACCTTACTGCCATCTAGTATCTGTCGCCGTCACCTCCCCTTAGTAACCATAACACTTTCGGTCATAACCCAAAGCTCATGACCATAGGTGTGGATGGGAACGTAGATCGACCGGTAAATTGAGAGCTTTGCCTTGCGGCTCAGCTCCTTCTTCACCACAACGGACCGATACAGCGTCCGCATTACTGAAGACGCCGCACCGATCCGCCTGTCGATCTCATGATCCGCTCTTCCCTCACTCGTGAACAAGACTCCGAGGTACTTGAACTCCTCCACTTGGGGCAAGATCTCCTCCCCAACCCGAAGATGGCACTCCACCCTTTTCCGGGCAAGAACCATGGACTCGGACTTGGAGATGCTGATTCTCATCCCAGTCGCTTCACACTCAGCTGCGAACCGATCCAGTGAGAGCTGAAGATCCTGGCCAGATGAAGCCATCAGGACCACATCATCTGCAAAAAGCAGAGACCATAATCCTGCAGCCACCAATCCGGATCCCCTCAACGCCTTGACTGCGCCTAGAAATTCTGTCCATAAAAGTTATGAACAGAATCGGTGACAAATTATTATTATTAATAATAATAATAATAATTATTATTATTATTAATAATAATAATAATTTCAGCATTCTGGGGATATAAGATGTAGGTTATCTGTTAGGAATATTACCATCTGTATTTAAATTTGATTCATGTTGATTATGCCTGCAGCACAATGCCAAAAAAAGAAAGGATACAGAAAAGGAAGGAGAAGGAGCGCCAGGAAGCAGCTAAGGCAGGGGTCGGCAACCCAAAATGTTAAAAGTCCATATTGGACCAAAATCACAAAAAACAAATCTGTCTGGAGCCGCAAAAAATTAAAAGCCATATTACATACAGATAGTGCAGACCCGGGCATTCTGCGGCCTGTGGGCCGCATCCGGCCCTTTGTGCGTCCCTGTCCGGCCCGCGTGAGGCCAATTATAAATTACAAAATACATTTTAAAAAGTATCTATGTCGAGTGTGCAATACAACGGTGCTGCTTTTGTTTTGAAAATCGTTATTTGTATTACTTCCGTGTGGACGTATGCGTGTGCGTGATTGTGAGTGAATGTGAACAGCTGCAATCACAAATTACAAAATAAAGTTGAAAAAACATCTATGTCGTGCGCGCAATACAACTGTGCTGCTTTTATTTTGAAAAGTATTATTTATGGGCATGTGTCCGTGTGTAACCTGCGAGTGAAGGTGCACATGCAGCGACAAGTGATGCACGGTTTACACCCGAGACGCTAAAAAGAGAAACGTTGATGAAGAATGGCGTGTTTCCAACAAGACATGGACTGCCAAGCAACGTTCCCTCTAAGGTGCGTGCCTGCGCAATTGCGCACTGCTCAAGCGTCCGCTGCGCGCAGCAAATATATGCCGCGCACCAAATCAAATCCCATTTGAATTCTAAACAAAATAAACATATTTATTCTATGTAATTTTGCAATGCAACTTTGAGTGACAGTGACAACAAGCGGCCCTAACGGTGTTCGTCAACACCGTTCAATTGAACACCGTTCAATTATTGTAACGTCTATCGAGATGCTTCGAAGACAGGAATTATATTGATCACTTTATTGAGCAAAACTGTTTATATTCGGACATAACCACACCAAAAACATGAATAAAACACTCTCGAAAAACTAGTCATTTTCTGCCGTACAAACCAGGCCAAAACCAACTTGTCATCTGTCACCAACACGCATAGCACTAAGCCACTGGTGCGTTTATGGCCACACAAAAAAGTCGGACAACTCAAACACCACACAAAGTTACACTATGACTCATCAGTCATACGTGTGCTTATTTTACTGTCATTCATTATTAATGTTAATTTATTTATATTAGTCATGGAATGCTGTTACACACACTATGTTGAAGTATTACTATTATTATTAATTATTATTAATTATTATTATTATTATTATTATTATTATTTATCTTACGGTATATATCAAAAATAACATTGAGCAAAATGTAATTGAAATATTGTCGATATGGCCCTCCAGCAGTGCTCGGGTTGCTCGGTAAAAATTAATTGCCCACCCCTGAGATAGTGTGTCATGAGATATAAATTGAATTAAGAGGACTTAAAGGAAACTAAATGACCTCAAATATACCTACAGATGAGGCATAGTGATGCAATATGTACAGCCTAAATAGCATGTTAGCATCGATTAGCTTGCAGTCATGCAGTGACCAAATATGTCTGATTAGCAATCCACACAAGTCAATAACATCAACAAAACTCACCTTTGTGCATTAATGCACAACGTTAAAAGTCTGGTGGACAAAATGAGACAGAAAAAGAAGTGGCATAAAACACGTCCTAGAAAGTCGGAGAAAGTTATACATGTAAACAAACTACGGTGAGTTCAAGGACCGCCAAAATTAGTAGGACAAAATGGCGCTCGCCAAATACTCGAATCAGTGAAGCATGTTTAATACAAACAGTGTGATTTCTAACAATTAGGGAGGTTTGTGTCATGTTTGTCCTCCTACAGAAACCATATTAAAACCAAAAATATATTTTTTTCCCGTCGTCTTTTTCCATTTTTCATACATTTTTGAAAAAGCTCCAGAGAGCCACTAGGGCGGCGCTAAAGAGCCGCATGCGGCTCTAGAGCCGCGGGTTGCCGACCCCTGAGCTAAGGGTAGCAGACCTCTTAATGCATGGCTAAAATTGATGATTTCACAGCATTTCATGGAAGCCCTGAATTTACATTGAGGAGCATATTTGGGTATGGGTGGCCTCCATCCTACAGCCCTGTACTGGCCCCTGGTCCATATTTTTGGCCCTGTATTGCATTTCAGTTGTTTAGTCTGAGCATTAAGTGAGAAAGACCATAAGTTACAACTTGATGGTGTTTTCATCAAGTTAAGGGAAGAAGGACAGATTTTCACATTGAATTTTTTTCCATTTGGGTATTTATTTTTGTATTTTTTTTCAAAGTTCATGTTGCACTGTTCAATGTTCAATATTAAAGTGCTTATCTTTAACAATAAATAGCCTAATAATAAACCAGTGTTTTGTTGCTTTTCATGTCTTCCAAGCCTATGATAATGTGAATTAACTCATTATGACAGTAATTTGTTGACACAAAAGAAATGGCAATCACTTTTACCTACAAAGGACACACAGCTAAGTAGGTAGCTTCCTATTAGCAAATTTAATTTTACATTAATTTCCATATTGTGTAAAGGACCAAAAAAAAAAATTCTGCCCTTTTCTGACTTTGAGCCCCTGCCCCTCTATAATCATGTGCACGTCCCTGGGTGTATGGTTGGCAACAACACATAGTTTCATTATTTTGTCTACAGTGACATATTTACAACAACAATTCTTATTTGAGTTATTATTATTTTTAGAAAATGACAGCTTTTTTCCCTCCCACCTTAACCTTGACCCAAAGTAATTATGTCTGGAGTCTTCATGTACTTTTATTTTGGGGATTTACCCCTGTCAAGGCCAGTATGTTTATAAATGATAAATGATAAATGGGTTGTACTTGTATAGCGCTTTTCTACCTTCAAGGTACTCAAAGCGCTTTGACAGTATTTCCACATTTACCCATTCACACACACATTCACACACTGATGGCGGGAGCTGCCATGCAAGGCGCTAACCAGCAGCCATCAGAGGCAAAGGGTGAAGTGTCTTGCCCAAGGACACAACGGACGTGACTATGAAGGTAGAAGGTGGGAATTGAACCCCAGTAACCAGCAACACTCCGATTGCTGGCACAGCCACTCTACCAACTTCGCCACGCCGTCCCTAATATTAACAAAAAAAACAAAACAGACAGACTTTTTTTTTGGAAAAACACATCACTCCCAGTTAAGACATTTTATTTCAGTGGCAACTTGGCAAGTCACCCTTGAAAAAAACGAAACTAAAAATTTTGCTTTGTGCTTTGAATGGGAAAAAGTAGCGCCATTTGATGGACGAACATTGCTATAAAATAATTGTAATCCACCAGTGTCAATTGAAATGTAAACAAAAAATTGCTTTTGTTAATGTTAAAATAAATATAGGGTCAACCTTTTTAATTTTTAATGTTTTCCGATGAGGCATTTTTATCACGAGGAACAGACGTGTCAGATTTTGTGTAGTGTTGTAATTTCATCAATCAATCCACAATCAATCAAAGTTTTCTTATAGAGCCTTTAATCACAAATGTTTTAAAAGGCTACACAAACCACAATGATATCCTTAGTTTAGATCCCTCATAATTTTAGCCTTTACATGTCACCTAAGGCCGGTGTGTCCAAAATTATAAATACAGAAAAAATTACGGCCCAGCGGTTAACTTTGATAAGCACACTGTTTCTTTACTTCCACAATTTTCTAAAATCATTGAAAAACTGTTTAATAACAGATTAGAGAGTTTCATAAATAAAAATAGAATACTCGAAGAGAACCAATATGGATACAGAGCTAATGTCTCAACTTCAATGGCTTTAATTGAAATTACAGAAGAAATTACCAATGCAATAGACAGTAAAAAATGTGCAGCAGCAGTTTTTATGGATCTAACTAAAGCATTTGACACAATTAATCACAATATTTTAATCAAAAAACTAGAACGATATGGCATCAGAGGGTTAGTCTTAAACTGGATAAGAAGTTATCTAACGAACAGGAAACAATACGTGAAGCTAGGTGAACACATGTCTACAACGCTAAATATATCCTGTGGTGGGATCAATATTAGGACCTAAATTATTCAATCTCTATATAAATGACATTTGTAAAGTTACAAAAGATTTAAAGTTAGTATTATTTGCGGATGATACAACAGCGTTTTGTTCAGGAGAGAACACACAGGAGATAATACAAATAATAACAGAAGAAATTAACAAATTAAAAAGATGGTTTGACAAAAACAGACTATCGTTGAATCTTAGTAAAACTAAAATAATGCTATTTGGCAGAGGTGGGACCAAGTCATTGCTTTGCAAGTCACAAGTAAGTCTCAAGTCTTTGCCCTCAAGTCTCGAGTCAAGTCCCGAGTCAAGACAGGCAAGTCCCGAGTCAAGTCCAAAGTCAAGACTGGAAAGTCTCAAGTCAAGTCACAAGTCCTGCATTTTGAGTTTCGAGTCCTTTCAAGTCCTTTTGACCACAGACTAATATTTTTACACAGATTGTGTATGCTTTTAAACCACTGTATTTATTTATTAAAACAAGTGCATTTGAAATAGCAGGAAAGAAAATAGTACTGACATTGCAATTCATAATAGCACTATTAACCAGTCATTTTAATAGTTTAAACATTTTTAAACATTTAACTCATTCCTTTACAGAATAAACACATTTGCAAAAACAAGTGCAACTGTACTTATTTGTACAAAAGTGTTAACATTGTATTTCCATGGCATATTGCATTGTAACTAGTTCCACAGCAGTTTCTATTCTGTTCTTACCTTATCTCTTTGATCTCATCTCATACTGTATGTGTGTTGATGTGTGCATACACATGAAAAACATAACAAATACATGAACATAACAATGAACAGAGTTGTACTTTTTAGATGTCAGGGCCCTATGCAATATGTACACATATTCTTAATATAGTATATATTTTAACTGACCTTTATTTGACTATGTTTGTCTTTTTGTAGGTGGCTAAAATACGCGGTGCTGCTGACCGCCGTCTAACGTTACGTTACTGTGTGTGATACATTGACTAACGTAACGTTAAGTGTAGGTACCTCATGCAACCCTGCTTAAAAAATCACTTGACAAAAAGTATGAATAAGGTAGCAAACTGCAGTGGACGCAACATATTGCCGTGTTTGAAATGACGTTATAACCATAAACATCTTATAAGTAGACGCAATATTGGTTGCTGTGACGCGAGCAATTTGCATCTTGAAGTGGTGATGAGGAGCCGGCGAGCAGCCTAAACTGATAGTTGACAGGTAGAAAACAAAGATGCCAGGCTGGTGTTCAGCGTTTTCCTGCTCAAACGAGCGGACTGTTGAAAATAGGAATCGGGGGATTACTTTTCACAAGTAAGATTTAACATTAATGTACTATTGGTTGTATTTTATGAAAATAACATTACCACAGAGTTGAGAAGGAGCAAGGATCTTCAATATTTGTACGTGAAAATCACAAATAAATCTTCTGGGGGAGGATGACGCCCCTAAAGGGGTTTGGTTTACAAACTTTCAGCCCCACCTAAAACAAAATTCACCAGCCGCCATTGATTATAATGCATTCTCATTTTAGGCAAAATATAAGACAATACTTTCTTAACAGTATAATTGTAACCAGGAATAAGTCTTCAAGTAACAATATTCAAATACTAACATTGTTGGGTAAAACAGAATTTGGTTTTATTCTGAATCCAGTGAAACAGATTGGTGGTTTTAGCTGATATAAAGACTTTCAGGTGTTTATATATGTTTAAGTATTTGGCAGATGCTTTTATCCAAAGCGACATACATAAAAAATTCATATATAACAATCACTGTAAACATGATCATTTAAGGGAAGAATGTAATACAAAATATCAATACAAAGTGTCAAGACAGAATAAACTCTCTGCTGCTGCAGCAACAGAGATACGGTCTTTAAAATATATAGATATCTAATGTATTCATACATTGTTTATGTAGCATGTATATATAACGTAATCATATTGTTTCTTCAATTTAAAAATATCTGACCGTTTTTTTCCCCCTTCTCTGGGATTATATTCCCAGTTTTAATCTCGGACGTCTGGTCATTTATAGCGTATAAGAATATTCTATTACTGTTAAGCAAACTATGAATAATAAAACATGTGTCCGTTATCATAGCTACACGTATGACAAAAAAGCACGTGAAAATGAGTGGTATTCAGTGAGGTAAAATGAATTAAATGCATTGACAGTTCATTGCTCCTGCCAAATGATTTTCACTGAGTGGAGCGGATCACCACTCCAAGATGGCGGCCCCGCGTCTCGTCTGCGCCAGTAGGCAGTAGCGCTCGATGCTGTGTCTACTTATAAGATGTCTATGGTTATGACGTTAGCAGTGAGTTTACAGCCTCACTGATTTGACTACACAGCAAATAAAAGTCATGTTACTTAGCCAATAAACGTTATCTTACATTCAAAACTTACCCTTCTTTGTGCAACTTCAAATGTCGAACGAAGTTGGAAGTTGTTGCGTCTCCGTCTGTAATATTCGAACTGCGTGATTTGCATACGGCAATTCTTTGACCAAGTCGTAGTTTTTATACCCGAACGAAACCAACTTTGGTATAAATCTTTCTCACTGGCACGTTGTTTGACAACTCTTGTTCATTGGTTGTCCTGCAATTTGATTGGATCAATGCTGTGTGATGAAAACAACATAGATCTAATTTGATTGGCTGTTGTACTGAGAGCACACACGCTGACACGCAGCACACACGCTGATAGACAGACACGTACAAAATGAAAGCTACGGAGCGCTCCCAAATAACTTTTTAAGCTTTAGGTTTTGGGGAAAGTAGCAAGTCATGTCAAGTCAAAAGGCTCAAGTCCAAGTGAAGTCACAAGTCATTGATGTTAAAGTCTAAGTCGAGTTGCAAGTCTCTTTACATTTTGTCAAGTCGAGTCTAAAGTCATCAAATTCATGACTCGAGTCTGACTCGAGTCCAAGTCATGTGACTCGAGTCCACACCTCTGCTATTTGGTAATAGTAGAAGAGAAAGTCAAACACAAATACAAATAGACGGAATAGAAATTGAAAGAGTAAATGAAACCAAATTTCTAGGTATAATGATTGATGATAAATTGAACTGGAAATCTCACGTAAAAAATATACAACATAAAGTAGCAAGAAACACGTCAATAATAAATAAAGCAAAACATGTTCTAGACAAAAAATCACTTCATAGTCTATACTGCTCACTAGTGTTACCATATCTGAGCTACTGTGTAGAAATATGGGGAAATAATTACAAAAGTACACTTCATTCATTAACGGTGTTACAAAAAAGATCAGTTAGAATAATACATAATGTTGGATATAGAGAACATACAAATCCTTTATTTATTGAATCAAAGATACTGAAATTCCACGACATAGTGAATTTGCAAACAGCTAAAATTATGCACAAAGCAAACTATAACCTGCTACCCAAGAATATACAACAATTCTTCTCAACAAAAGAGGAGAAATATAATCTTAGAGAAACATGTAATTTAAAACATTTGTACGCACGTACAACACTTAAGACCTTCAGTATATCAGTATGTGGAATTAAATTATGGAATGGATTAAGCAAAGCAATCAAACAATGTACTAATATGATCCACTTCAAGAAACTCTTCAAACTTAAAGTGTTTACAAAGTACAAAGAAGAAGAACCATGACAAACATTTTCAATTTATTTCATCCATTCATTCATTCATTCTTAAAGTAATCTTACTTATCTCATCATATGAAATATGACTTTCTTCACCAATTATTATTATTAAATTCTTACTATTATTTATTTATTTATTTTTATTGTGATTACCTATGGAGTTTATTGTGAATAAATTGAGAACAGGAAGTGAATAAAAAAGTTTCAGCAACTGTTATGTAAAGAAAAGGGGTAGGATTAAATAAGCTCTGCTTCTTCCTACTCCTTTTCGAACATGTTGAAAAGAGAAACTGGAAATTGTGATGTATCATGTTGTATGCTTGCATGTTCGAAATAAACTCAAACTCTAACTCTAACTCTAACATTTTTATTATGAGGTGGCGACTTGTCCAGGGTGTACCCCGCCTTCCGCCGGAATGCAGCTGACATAGGCTCCAGCACCCCCCGCGACCCCAAAAGGGACAAGCGGTAGAAAATGGATGGATGGATGGATGTCACCTAAGGCCGGTGTGTCCAAAATTATAAATACAGAAAAAATTACGGCCCAGCGGTTAACTTTGATAGGCACATTTTTATTCACATTATTAATTTTTATAACAGAATGTTAATACATAGGTTAGCACTTTTTTTTTTAGCACAAAGCACTTTAGCGCTTAGCACTTTAGCACATAGCACTTTAGAACTAAGCACTTTAGCACACAGCACTTTATCCATGAGCTCTAGTGCAATGCACACTGGTACTGTGAGGAACTCGCATGGCTGCAGTTTGTGTGTCCCCAAGATGCAAGAACCAGGAGGAGGATGTGCAGGTAAGATGATTTTAATTAACATAAACAGAAAATAAAGCAGTCTTGCAGAATTGTTCCAAACATAGAAGTCTATCATCGAGCACTGAGGAGTGCTCGAGAGAAAACATAAATAGACATATGCTGATTGGCAGCAGGTGTGGACCGGCTGCCAATCAACGGCAGGTGAAGAGAAAACAGTGCTCCGCGGAACAGGAAATTTAACAAAATAAGAGCACTGACCGGAAGTAATACAAAAACCAAGGAGACAAACAGAAATGAAGTGACCGATCGTCACAGGACCCCCCCTCAAGGAACAGATTCCAGATGTTCCCTGGAAACAAGAATGGAAAAAGTCCAAAAATTACGGGAGGGTGGAGGGAGGAATTGGTGGAGGGTCGCCAGGCCAAATGTCCTCGCAGCCAGCGAGGGAGAGTCAGGTGGCGGCGACGCGTTGAACGCCGCTGCCACTCGCGAGGTGGGCGACCGCGGAACGGCCACATTAGTGGCCGACAAGGAGGCGGAAGCTCGTGGTACCTGAGCACCAACGGCTGCAAAGGTCCAAACGCAGGTTCTGCAGATCGCAGCAGACAGCGCGGAGGAAGTCCATAACACCGCCGCGTCTTTGGCGGATGAGGAGGTCGCACAGCCGGCGGCGACGATGACGACAGCGCCATGGGAGGAGTCTTCGATGGCGGCACCGTGCAGTGTCCCGCCGGTGACGCGGAAGATGTCTGCGCCGTGGGAAGGCGCGCCTGGGAAGATGAAGGTGGCGGCGATGATGTCTCCGTGGGAGGAGACGATGGCGGGGATGACAGCGGCGTGTGCTTGGCTGCACTGCTGCTGGTAGTAGCCCCCCCTCCAGTAGGCGGATGCCAGACGCCGTCCACCACAGGGAGAAGGAGTTCCGGGTTGTTGATGTCCCCCGGTGCGAAAACCAGGGACGGGCGGTAGGGGGCCAGGAGGAGGGAAAAAGACACGTCCCTCGCCGAGTCCCAGCAGGAGGCCAGGAGGGACATCATGGAAGGCTCCACTGGAGCCTTCGCCGGACTGGCAGGACGAGCGGGTGCTGGAAGGGATAGCAGCCGTGGTGCAGCTGCTGGAAGCTGCCTTGGAGCAGGAACGGGTGCTGGGCGCTCAGCCGGTGTTGGTCGTTGTGGCGCCGCGACCGGCGTGCGACGCGGGGCTGCGACCGGCGTGCGACGCGGGGCTGCGACCGGCGTGCGACGCGGTGTGGGAACCGGAGGTCGACGCGCCGGCACAGGCGATTGCCGTGGAGCCGGGACAGGATGCACAGCAGGCGACAGGGAAGATGGCGGCGGTGGCCGCGCCGGTCGGAGAGCCGGAACCGGCGGCCTAGCCGGGAGGAGGGAAGGCGGCAGTGGCCGCGCCGGTCGGAGAGCCGGAACCGGCGGCCTAGCCGGGAGGAGGGAAGGCGGCAGTGGCCGCGCCGGTCGGAGAGCCGGAACCGGCGGCCTAGCCGGAAGGAGTGAAGGCGGCGGTGGCCGCGCCGGTCGGAGAGCCGGAACCGGCGGTCGATGCGGAGGGAGAAGGTCCGAGCCTGCTGTGGGCTGGGACCGCACAAACCTGGTTTTCAAGTCCTCTATGAATTGTGCGGTCCAGAACGTCGGCTGTGCGTCGCCGACAGGGGCTCTCGCGAGAACACAGCATTCTGGCTCGATGATACTGTGAGGAACTCGCATGGCTGCAGTTTGTGTGTCCCCAAGATGCAAGAACCAGGAGGAGGATGTCCAGGTAAGATGATTTTAATTAACATAAACAGAAAATAAAGCAGTCTTGCAGAATTGTTCCAAACATAGAAGTCTATCATCGAGCACTGAGGAGTGCTCGAGAGAAAACATAAATAGACATATGCTGATTGGCAGCAGGTGTGGACCGGCTGCCAATCAACGGCAGGTGAAGAGAAAACAGTGCTCCGCGGAACAGGAAATTTAACAAAATAAGAGCACTGACCGGAAGTAATACAAAAACCAAGGAGACAAACAGAAATGAAGTGACCGATCGTCACAGGTACTTTATCTTTATCTCCATACTGTAGATTTTATGTCTACATCAAAGTGCCACCTATGTCTATCAAGCTCCATGTTCTGATGTTTAAATGTTAGTTGTCTGGTTGTGGTTGTGTCTGTGCTTGTGTTTTTGTTCTGTTGTTTTTGTGCATGTTATGAAAGCAATGATGCACTGTCCCCAAGACAAATTTCTCCGCGGGGACAATAAAGTTGAACCTTGAACCTTGAACCTTGAAAATGGATGGATGGATGGATGTCATCTAAGGCCGGTGTGTCCAAAATTGTTAATACAGAAAAAATTACGGCCCAGCGGTTAACTTTGATAAGCACATTTTTATTATGAGGTGGCGACTTGTCCAGGGTGTACCCCGCCTTCCGCCCGAATGCAGCTGAGAAAGGCTCCAGAACCCCCCGCGACCCCGAAAGGGACAAGCGGTAGGAAATGGATGGATGGATGGATGTCACCTAAGGCCGGTGTGTCCAAAATTATAAATACAGAAAAAATTACGACCCAGCGGTTAACTTTGATAAGCACATTTTTATGATGAGGTGGCGACTTGTCCAGGGTGTACCCCGCCTTCCGCCCGAATGCAGCTGAGAAAGGCTCCAGAACCCCCCGCGACCCCGAAAGGGACAAGCGGTAGAAAATGGATGGATGGATGGATGTCACCTAATGCCGGTGTGTCCAAAATTGTAAATACAGAAAAAATTACAGCCCAGCGGTTAACTTTGATAAGCACATTTTTATCATGAGATGGCGACTTGTCCAGGGTGTACACCGCCTTCCGCCCGAATGCAGCTGAGATAGGCTCCAGCACCCCCCGCGACCCGGAAAGGGACAAGCGGTAGAAAATGGATGGATGGATGGATGTCACCTAAGGCCGGTGTGTCCAAAATTATAAATACAGAAAAAATTACGACCCAGCGGTTAACTTTGATAAGCACATTTTTATTATGAGGTGGCGACTTGTCCAGGGTGTACCCCGCCTTCCGCCAGAATGCAGCTGAGATAGGCTCCAGCACCCCCCGCGACCCCGAAAGGGACATGCGGTAGAAAATGGATGGATGGATGGATGTCACCTAAGGCCGGTGTGTCCAAAATGGTTAATACAGAAAAAGTTACGGCCCAGCGGTTAACTTTGATAAGCACATTTTTATTATGAGGTGGCGACTTGTCTACGGTATTCCCCGCCTTCCGCCCGAATGCACCTGACATAGGCTCCAGCACCCCCTGCGACCCCAAAAGGGACAAGCAGTAGAAACTGGATGGATGGATGGATGGATGTCACCTAAGGCCGGTGTGTCCAAAATTATAAGTACAGAAAAAATTATGGCTCAGCGGTTAACTTTGATAAGCACATGTTTATTATGAGGTGGCGACTTGTCAAGGGTGTACCCCGCCTTCCGCCCGAATGCAGCTGAGAAAGGCTCCAGAACCCCCCGCGACCCCGAAAGGGACAAGCGGTAGAAAATGGATGGATGGATGGATGGATGTCACCTAAGGCCGGTGTGTCCAAAATGGTTAATACAGAAAAAGTTACGGCCCAGCGGTTAACTTTGATAAGCACATTTTTATTATGAGGTGGCGACTTGTCTACGGTATACCCCGCCTTCCGCCCGAATGCACCTGACATAGGCTCCAGCACCCCCTGCGACCCCAAAAGGGACAAGCAGTAGAAACTGGATGGATGGATGGATGTCACCTAAGGCCGGTGTGTCCAAAATTATAAGTACAGAAAAAATTATGGCTCAGCGGTTAACTTTGATAAGCACATTTTTATTATGAGGTGGCGACTTGTCAAGGGTGTACCCCGCCTTCCGCCCGAATGCAGCTGAGAAAGGCTCCAGAACCCCCCGCGACCCCGAAAGGGACAAGCGGTAGAAAATGGATGGATGGATGGATGTCACCTAAGGCCGGTGTGTTCAAAATTATAAATACAGAAAAAATTACGACCCAGCGGTTAACTTTGATAAGCACATTTTTATAAGGAGGTGGCGACTTGTCCAGGGTGTACCCCGCCTTCTGCCCGAATGCAGCTGAGATAGGCTCCAGCACCCCCCGCGACCCCGAAAGGGACAAGCGGTAGAAACTGGATGGATGGATGGATGTCACCTAAGGCCGGTGTGTCCAAAATTATAAGTACAGAAAAAATTATGGCTCAGCGGTTAACTTTGATAAGCACGTTTTTATTATGAGGTGGCGACTTGTCCAGGGTGTACCCCGCCTTCCGCCCGAATGCAGCTGACATAGGATCCAGCACCCCCGCGACCCCGAAAGGGACAAGTGGTAGAAAATGGATGGATGGATGGATGTCACCTAAGGCCGGTGGGTCCAAAATTATAAATACAGAAACAATTACGGCCCAGCGGTTACCTTTGGTAAGCACCTTTTTATTATGAGGTGGCGACTTGTCCAGGGTGTACCCCGCCTTCCGCCCGAATGCAGCTGACATAGGCTCCAGCACCCCCCGCCACCTCAAAAGGGACAAGCAGTAGAAAATGGATGAATGGAGGGTATTAATAATGAATGTATGTAATTTTCAGAATATGCAGAGGGCCAATAAGAAGAAGAAATGTGTTTGAACCTTGCTGGCTTTTTTTTTTTGTAATGCCACTTTGTATCACAGGAGGCAACAGCGAGTCACTGATTCCAGGTAAGTAGAAGAAGAAGTAACAAAGGTGAGCTAATGATTCACATGTTTTCAGTGTGGCGTTGACATTTTTATACAGATATAGTTGGTCTTCAGGGAGATATGGTGCAAGTCACTGGAATAGGTAGAAGGATATTTGACCTTCCAATGACTCATTGCAATGTGGTGCATTTCCTACATATTTGGTGTGTCCACAGATGAAGATGAAAGTGAGCGCCATAAAGACAGGATGGGGACAAGAAGGAATGACTACTCATCCAGGTGATGACAGTGTTTATGGCAGGAGGACAGTTGTTTGGCCGAGGAGCCCCAGGGACACACCTGGTGTGTTTCCACCCATCCAAGGAGACATTTCACCAGCCTCCATTTCCCATGGCTGCAGCAGCCCGAGGGCGAGCCAGACAGCACAGTGGGTGTGTAAAAGTATACCATTTTGTTGCTTTTTTGATGGCTTGTGTCTAAATTAAAAGGACACTTAAACTTCAACACGCCCTATTAACCTAGCGCCGGGAGCTAGCATAGCATAGCATCCTAGCATAATGAGCTGGCACAGAAGGAAATGACCCTGACTTAACAATTTTCTTTTCTGTTTTTGGAAACTTGCAGCCATACATTGTTGTCAGAGTACATTCTTGTCAGCGTACATTCTTGTTTTAAGCTAATCAATGTTAATAGTTCCCTGGCTTTAATTATATCCATTTCTTACTGTGCTCAAGCAAGGCGTTAACAAAAACAGCAACAACTGCACAATATTAGCTTTGTAAAATCACAATTTAACATAGAGCTTGCTACTTTTCTTATAGTTACAAACATGACTAATAGAGATGTCCAATAATGGCTTTTTTGTCGATATCCGATATTCCGATATTGTCCAACTCTAAATTACTGATTCCGATATCAACCGATACCGATATATACAGTCGTGGAATTAACACATTATTATGCCTAATTTTGTTGTGATGCATTAAACAATGTAACAAGGTTTTCCAAAATAAATCAACTCAAGTTATGGAAAAAAATGCCAACATGGCACTGCCATATTTACTGTATTATTGAAGTCCCAAAGTGCATTATTTTTTTTTAACATGCCTCAAAACAGCAGCTTGGAATTTGGGACATGCTCTCCCTGAGAGAGCATGAGGAGGTTGAGGTGGGCGGGGTTTGAGGTAGGGGGTAGCGGGGGTTGTATATTGTAGCGCCCCGGAAGAGTTAGTGCTGCAAGGGGTTCTGGGTATTTGTTCTGTTGTGTTTATGTTGTGTTACGGTGCGGATGTTCTCCCGAAATGTGTTTGTCATTCTTGTTTGGTGTGGGTTCACAGTGTGGCGCGTATTTGTAACAGTGTTAAAGTTGTTTATACGGGCACCCTCAGCGTGACCTGTATGGCTTGCATTCCCTTGTGTGCGTGAAAAGCCGTAGATATTATGTGATTGGGCCGGCACGTAAAGGCAGTGCCTTTAAGGTTTATTGGCGCTCTGTACTTCTCCCTACATCCGTGTACACAGCAGCGTTTTGAAAAGTCATACATTTTACTTTATGAAACCGATACTGATAATTTCCGATATTACATTTTAAAGCATTTATCGGCCGATAATATCGGCAGTCCGATGTTATTGGACATCCCTAATGACTAATACAATACACTATCTCACAGACGTGAGTACACCCCTCGCATTTCAGTAACCATTTGTGTCAGGCACTGGAACGCAACTTTGACCCCAAAGACGAAGAGACGGGTGGCAGACGGTGAGTAAAATATTGTGATTCAATATAAACAAAAGAAAAACGCACTTACAATGTAGTGGGAGAATACGCAACTCAGACTGGAAAAAAACAAAAGACGACGAGTGCAAAAGTAAATGCACAAAACAAGGGACTTCTTTTGTAAAGTCAACAACACGTGTACGTCAAGCAAAGGCATAGGCGGTACGCAAAGCATGAGATACAGCAATGCTTCGAACCTGTCTGGAAGATAAGAGACTGATTGGCAACCGGCTACAGGTGTGTCCCGGTTGTCAATCAGGCAGTAGGCGTGGAAGCCTGTGCACAGAACGAGGAAGTAACAACTTACAAAATAAAAGCCCAGGACAGGAACTAAACTACCACACACAGGGAAGAAGCAAACACAAGTCCAAAACAGTTACAAGGATATAACACATTTCAGTATATTGACAGTAATATAAAATGAAACGTGGATATTGTGGAGTACACAGTGTACAGCGTGTATAGCAGTATTGATTTTCTTTCCTGTCAACCATTATTTTCTAAATTGCTGGGTTGCAACCACGTGACTAAGAGGCACTTCCGGTTTTGACTTCAGTGGCAAACATTCATAATGCAGTGTTTCCTCTCAGCTTGCCAATATACTTGTGGTGGTGGGGGTGTGGTCAAAATGATGTCATCATACAATTTGCATAATCAACGATGATGCATACATTTTGATTAAAAAGGCTAAACAAAAAGTAAAAAAATACATTTAAAAACAAATCGGTATTATTACTAAAATGTATTTACATAGTTTTTCTGATATCGTTGAGCTCTTTTTTTTAAAATTGCTTCTGCTTATTACACAGTACACAGTACACAGTACAATGTATTTTAGTTTCAAGTTTCTAGTCAGTTATCCAATCATTTTAGTGACTTTCACTTTATTAAAAATAACTATCAACAAACCTCTTTTTTCTGGTGTTATGGGAGACCAGTGGCGGCTCCTGGTTTTTCAAGTAGGGAAAGCTCATTTTCAGCTACTCCCTAAACGTGAATACAATCTCCAATAACTGATGAAAGATATAAAGATGCTCGATTTTACAAAGAAAATGTCCCCACAAGATTGTAAAATCCTCTATATCAACACGAAACAACGGAATAAAAGTAAAAAAAAAAGCTCTGGCAGTGGTTTATATTTCAAGATAGCTGATTTGGTTATATTGCCGTAAATTAAAAAGGGATTCAGCCTCAGACAGATCATCCAATCATCGTGAAGAAGACTGGCATCCAAGACAGCCGAGGCCAAGCCCATTTCTACTCACTTCCAGAGACGCTCGGCGTCAGTGCGGGGGACAAAGCCGAGCATTTATCTAATGATGGTCTAGTTTGGCTATAGTGGAACGACCCACTCTATGTTCCCCCACTGAAGTCAATGGACGCTCAGCTTCAACACTGTTTCATGCACTGTGACGCTATCACAATGAATGAGAAGAATGTTGCGTCAGCTGTCGTGAAAGTAGCTGATTGTGAACAAAAGTATATTTGGTCAATGTACACAAAAGTACATATTTGAACAATTATTATTTTTGATATTCCATGGGAAGCTGAGCTTCCCTTGCAGTTTTGGAGCAATCGCCACTGTTGAAGACTGCACTCGTGTTTAGATTTACTTCAGTCGCTCGATGTCCGCAACGAACAGCGAGGGCTGCACCGAGTCTGACGTGACATTTGCTAAGCGGTGCTGCTCCAGCTGGACTTTCTCTCCTTGAAAGAGTGCCACTGTCCTCTTAATATTTGCACTTTGCACATTTTGTAGTTCGCTATACGTTGTAGTGATCAAAGTATTTTTTCTGCGGCCGAATTTTCGGCGCATCATTAGTCAATAGTGCTCAACAATAAGCTATATATATATCCATTCATACAATATATTACTTAAATTTGTTTTCACCAAAAAAAAAAAAAAATTTAAGGTGTGGCAGCTGTTTTTCCATGGCGGAATGCCAACATCAATTACAATGGAGGGGAAACCCTGATATGAATCATTCATTCGTGCAGATGTCTGAGATATCATCTTCATAAAAAAAAAAATACCTTGAATGTGATAGATTGTATCCATACATCCTTAAAAGGAAAGACTTCACAAGATTTAAAAAAATAAACATTACTGAATTTAACTTTTCAAGCTATTCAGTTAATGATGCTTCCTTATACACTTCAAGAGATCAAAAGTATACAAGCCACATCATTTGTTTACATCTGGATGGGTCCACGCATTAAGCACTAAAGCCATTAAAGACAATGCTAGACTTATTAGGTTTGTGTATTGTCAAAACACTTCACTTATAACATATATAATGTATATGTTTAGTTTTTGTAGTTACTCTCCTATTGCAAGTTCCCTGTAGTCTAGCAATGTTTGGTTTCCAACAATGTTTAGTGAATAGCGATATTGAGATTGTCGCTGCCATGGGATAGGCAGCCTACAAGAGATTCATTAATCTAGTTTGACACTTTTCAGCAATAATACTAATACGAAGACTCAACATTGCACCATGCGCGCTTAACAACAAGGCACTTGTCCATTTCATGTGGAAGTTTCCTAAAGAAAACTGCTCATATAGTATTTGGAAAATAAGAAAAGTAAATGCATCAATAAAGGCTTTTACAGTTTATTGTGAGGTAATACAGACATAGAAAACATGGTCATTGCAAACTCTGCAATGTTTGTCTTCGGTTGTTTCTTTTTCCTTCTGAGGTGGACTGTCTTAGGAACTATGTCGTAACTTTTGACATAATATCGATTCCAACAATTTCACAATGCAAACGTTTCACTGTGCTTTCACTTGACATCTGGCAAGGAACACTTTTTTGCCCTCCGGTGATGTCTGGTGCAACCCAGCAGAAGTTGGCAACGCAAGTGAGTACACCTCACTGTCCAAACTGTGTCCCTGGTGTGGATATTTAGTGTGACTCTGTAAGAATAATTGTTGAGTCCTCTTGGGCATGGATTTAATCAGAGCTGCATTGGTTGTTACTGAAATTGTCATCCAATCCAACCATGATGACATCAGTTGTGGATGGTATACACTTTGCGCTCCTCCACCTACTTTCGGCTTGACACTGCTTCACAGGTGCTCAATTGGGCTGAGGTGGGAAGAGATCTTCCACCAGACAGACACCATCACCTTATTCAGAGAGGCACTTGTTATCTTGGAGGTGTTTTGGGGATCCTTATCACGTCATGACACATGGAGTTCATGTTTCCCTCAGTGAACTGACATTCCCATGCGGTGGAAGCACTCATGCAGCCCCGGACCATAATACTACCGTCACAATGGCTGACACAATTATTGTGTTTCTATTTAGACAATAATGGTTGTGTGTTGACTCATTTTCAGTGCATAGTAAATATTTACTGCTATACAAGCTATACACTGACTACACTGTATAACCAAATTTCGGATCTTTGACAAAATACGCTGAAATAAATATAGCTGGGTCTATGTGAGGTGTGTATAGGGTTGTAAATGTAATCATCCGGTATTTAGAACCCTATAGGGCAGACCTGGGCATTCTGCTGCCCGCGGGCCACATCCGGCCCTTTGTGCGTCCCTATCCGGCCCGTGTGAGGCCAATCATAAATTACAAAATACATTTAAAAAAGTATCTATGTCAAGTGTGCAATACAACGGTGCTGCTTTTGTTTTGAAAAGCGTTATTTGTATTACTTCCGTGTGGACGTATGCACGTGCGTGAATGTGAGTGAATGTGAACAGCTGCAATCACAAATTACAAAATAAAGTTGAAAAAACATCTATGTCGTGCGCGCAATTCAACTGTGCTGCTTTTATTTTGAAAAGTGTTATTTATGGGCGTATGTCCGTTTGTAACCTGTGAGTGAAGGTGCACAGCGACAAGTGATGCACGGTTTACACCCGAGACGCTAAAAAGAGAAAAGTTGATGACGAATGCCGTGTTTTCAACAAGACGTGGACTGCCAAGCAACGTTCCCTCTAAGGTGCGCGCCTGCGCAATTGCGCACTGCTCAAGCGTCCTCTGCGCTCAGCAAATATATGCCGCGCACCAAATCAAATCCCATCTGAATTTAAACAAAATAAACACATTTATTCTGTGTAATTTTGCAATGCAACTTTGAGTGACAGTGACAACAAGCGGCCCTAACGGTGTTCGTCAACACCGTTCAATTGAAAACTGTTCAATTATTGTAACGTCTATCGTGATGCTTCGAGGCCAAGAATTATATCGATCACTTTATTGAGCAAAACTGTTTATATTCGGCCATAACCACACCAAAAACATGTGTAAAACACTTCTATCTCGAAAAACTAGTCATTTTCTGCCGTACAAACCAGGCCAAAACCAACTTGTCATCTGTCACCAACACGCATACCACTAAACCACTGGTGCGTTTATGGCCACACAAAAAGTCGGACAACTCAAACACCACACAAAGTTACACTATGACTCCTCAGTCATACTGGTGCTTATTTTTCTGTCATTTATTATTAATGTTAATTTATTTATATTAATCATGGAATGCTGTTACTAGAGAAAGTTACAGCAATGCACACTTCATCCTATGCTTACATTTCATTGTGCAACATGAGGATGTTTAAGGGAAACTAAATGTGATCTCTGAAAGGAGTACAAATGATTTCCAAAGCAGTGCTTTTGGTATAAAGTTAAGTTAGGTTAAATGAAAGTATTATTATTAATTATTATTATTATTATTATTATTATTATTATTATTTATCTTACGGTATATATCAAAAATAATATTGAGCAAAATTTAATTGAAATATTGTCGATGTGGCCCTCCAGCAGTGCTCGGGTTGCTCATGCGGCCCCCGGTAAAAATTAATTGCCCACCCCTGCTATAGGGGGCAGCGAGCAATAGGGTAGATTTTCCTCATTTTTGTCTACAATCTAGTTTTCATGTTAGCACAATACACAAGCCTGCAGCAGTGCCCAATCTAATCATCAGGCTCCCTGTTCTACCTGGTAGAAGTAGTAAGTGCACAGGAACACGAGGTTGCATTCATCAACGTCAGAATTATCAGCATCAAGATTTTAACAAAAAAGTTGCGTTTTGCACATTCTCTTTGTTTTGTATTGCTGCAATAATTACGACATATATGAAGATTTTATTTCTTATTTTTAAATGTATTATTTATTTATCAATTTATTTGATTAAAGTATATTTCAATTACTAGTCTGTTCAACTTGTACGTCCCAAAATTCCATGAGAGTAAAAAGTTCCATCTGTCCATTTTCTACCGCTTGTCCCTTTCGGGGTCGCAGGGGTAATGGAGACTATCTCAGCTGAATTCGGGCGGAAGGCGGTTTACACCCTGGACAAGTCGCCATCTCATCACAGGGCCAACACAGATAGACAGACAACATTCTCACACTAGTGCCAATTTTAGTGTTGCCAGTGCATGACTTTGGAAGTGGGAGGAAGCCATGTTCTCCACGCAGTCACAGGGAGAACATGCAAACTCCATACAGAAAGATCCCGAGCCCAAGACCTTCGTCTTTTGAGGCACACACTCTAACCCCTGTTCCACCGTGCTGCCCCACGAGAGTAAAAAGTTAATTTTCTTAAATTATTTTTTACAAAAATGTGCACATTTTAAAATGATTTAAAGTTTTGGTTCAGGCACTGTTTAAGCACCGGCACCCATTTTTAAGTACCGATCTGATATAAAAAATTACAAAACAATACCATCCCTAGTTCTGACAATCTGTGTACAGCACTATACACACCATGCTTACAACAAAGAATAATTAACAAATGGGCAACTAACTGTATGGAAACCTGTTTTAAATGTCGAAATGTTGAGTTGAGTTTGAGTTTATTTTGATCATGCAAGCATACAACATGATACATCACAATTTCCAGTTTCTCTTTTCAACATGTTCGAAAAGGAGTAGGAAGAAGCAAAGCTTATTTAATCCTAACCCTTTTCTTTTACATAACAGTTGCTAAAACTTTTGTTCCCTTCCTGTTCTCAATTTATTCACATTATACTCCATAAGTAATCACAATAAAAATAAATAAATAATACTCGGTGAAGTAAGTTACATTTCATATGGTGAGATGAGTAAGATTATTTTGAAAAAATGAACGGATGGATGGATGAAATAAATTCAGAATGTTTATCATGGTTCTTCTTATTTGTACTTTGTAAACACTTTAAGTTTGAAGAGTTTCTTGAAGTGGATCATATTAGTACATTGTTTGATTGCTTTGCTTAATCAATTCCATAATTTAATTCCACATACTGATATACTGAAGGTCTTAAGTGTTGTACGTGCATACAAATGTTTTAAATTACATTTTTCTCTAAGATTATACTTCTCCTCTTTTTTTGAGAAGAATTGTTTTATATTCTTGGGTAGCAGATTATAGTTTGCTTTGTGTATAATTTTAGCTGTTTGCAAATTCACTATGTTGTGGAATTTCAGTATTTTTGATTCAATAAATAAAGGGTTTGTATGTTCTCTATATCCAACATTATGTATTATTCTAACTGATCTTTTTTGTAACACCGTTAATGAATGAAGTGTACTTTTGTAGTTATTTCCCCATATTTCTACACAATAACTCAGATATGGTAACACTAGCGAGCAGTAGAGAATATTGATTTTTGGTCTAGAACATGTTTTGCTTTATTCATTATTGACGTGTTTCTTTCTACTTTATGTTGCATATTTTTTACATGAGATTTCCAGTTCAATTTATCATCAATCAATATACCTAGAAATTTGGTTTAATTTACTCTTTCAATTTCTATTCCGTCTATTTGTATTTGTGTTTGACTTTCTCTTCTACTGTTACCAAATAGTATCCTATTTAGAGGAATAGTTCACTTGAGTAGAATGTTTAGAAAAAATAAGGCAATATTAGTGTATTTTGTCACTTAATATCACATTACCTGTCAAATGATGAAATGTACGATTTTTATTCATAAGAAGATGTTGAAGATCAACTTATATAGCGCTAACTACTTCAGGGTTTATCGATTAAACTGATTGATTTGATCAGATATCTTCTGTTAGTTCATCTAGTCATTTGAGTGTACTTCTAATGGAGTGCCCGGTACTTTAAATATGCAAACATAGTTTCTGCACAGCCACTGCACATGAGAGCGGTGGTGTGTGGGGGCCATAATCCACCTGGCGGCGAACAGCTGAGTTAAAAAAATAAAATAAATAATGCACTTGTATTAAAAGTACAATTTCAATGATGACGAACATTTACTAGAAAAAATGAAGGTTATGGCAAGCAGAATTTGTTTTTCCCAAAATACGCATTAAGGTCATGAAGGGTGTTTTAAATTTAGTTTTTAATCTAAACTAATCCAGTTTCATTTTGCATGAGCAAAGAGTGTCAAGAAAGAAGGAATTATTTATGCACTTCAAGTGTTTATTCAACATCTTTAACATCAAGTTCATTGGAAAAAAAAAGGTTTTCTAAAGATGTATCCACAATAATGGGGACATGTTTCCAGGCTTCGTCTTCTTAGTGCTATTGATTGTCATGACTCCCCCTACTCAAAGGATGCATATACAACATCCAAAACCAGTGAAGTTGGCACGTTCTGTAAATCGTAAATAAAAACAGAATACAATGATTTACAAATCCTTTTCAACCTATATTCAATTGAATAGACTGCAAAGACAAGCTACTTAACGTTCGAACTGGTACACTTTATTTTTTGCCAATATTAGCTAATTTGGAATTTGATGTCTGCAACATGTTTCAAAAAAGCTGGCACAAGTGGCAAAAAAGACTGAGAAAGTTGAGGAATGCTCATCAAACACTTATTTGGAACATCCCACAGGTGAACAGGCTAATTGGGAACAGGTGGGTGTCATGATTAGGTATAAAAGCAGCTTCCATGAAATGCTCAGTCATTCACAAACAAGGATGGGGCGAAGGTCCCCACTTTGTGAACCCATTTGTGAGCAAATTGTCGAACAGTCTAAAAACAACATTTCTCAAGGAGCTATTGCAAGGAATTTAGGGATTTCACCATCTACGGTCCATAATATCAGTGGTGGTCTTTTTTTTTTTTTTTTTTTGTTTGTCATAAAAAATACAATCATGTGTGCTTACGGACTGTATTCCTGCAGACTGTATTGATCTATATTGATATATAATGTAGGAACCAGAAATATTAATAACAGAAAGAAACAACCCTTTTGTGCGAATGAGTGTAAATGGGGGAGGGAGGTTTTTTGGGTTGGTGCACTAATTGTAAGTGTATCTTGTGTTTTTTATGTTGATTTAATAATTTAAAAAAATAATTAAATAATATATATATATATATATATATATATATATATATATATATATATATATATATATATATATATATATATATATATATATATATATATATATTATGTTTTATTTCTTGTGCGGCCCAGTACCAATTGATCCACAGACCGGTATCGGGCCGCGGCCCGGTTTTGGGGACCACTGCATAATATCCTCAAAAGGATAGGTTGATTGGCAACACTAGTGTTTGAATGTGAGTGTGAATGTTGTCTGTCTATCTGTGTTGGCCCTGTGATGAGGTGGCGACTTGTCCAGGGTGTACCCCGCCTTCCGCCCGAATGCAGCTGAGATAGGCTCCGGCACCCCCCACGACCCCAAACGGGACAAGCGGTAGAAAATGGATGGATGGATGGTTCAGAGAATCTGGAGAAATCACTGCACGTAAGCGAGGATATTACGGACCTTCGATCCCTCAGGCGGTACTGCATCAAAAACCGACATCAGTGTGTAAAGGATATCACCACATGGGCTCAGGAACACTTCAGAAAACCACTGTCGAAGATCGAAACAAACTAGAACACTAAAATAAACGATATAGTTGCTTGGTTAGACAAGCTAATACTGTATTTCCAGCAAGGTGTTTTAAATGTATTTTTCAGGGACTTGGCAACTTGGATGTGTATTCACTTTTATGATAGAGCCTATACTTTAATTTAGGGGTGCCAGCCCGATCGCCAGCCAGGCATTAAAAAAATAGTCCTAAAAATGAGCGATCATAAATCTTCACTATGACGTCACATTCGTCACTTGATTGACATTCACGGCACCCGAGGGTCTTCTGAGATGACGCTGGCTGCTGCCAGCTCATTATTAAAGGCCTACTGAAATTAATTTGTTTTATTTAAATGGGGATAGCAGATCCATTCTATGTGTCATACTTGATCATTTCGCGATATTGCCATATTTTTGCTGAAAGGATTTAGTAGAGAACAACGACGATAAAGTTCGCAACTTTTGGTCGCTGATAAAAAAAACGGAAGTAGCGTGACGTCAGAGGAGGAAGGGCTGCTCACATTTCCCCATTGTTTACAATGCAGCGAGAGAGATTCGGGCCGAGAAAGCGACAATTACCCCATTGATTTGAGCGAGGATGAAAGATTTGTGGATGAGAAACGTTAGAGTGAAGGATTACAGTGCAGTGCAGGACGTATCTTTTTTCGCTCTGACCGTAACTTAGGTACAAGGGTTCATTGGATTCCACACTTTCTCCTTTTTCTATTGTGGATCACGGATTTGTATTTTAAACCACCTCGGATACTATATCCTCTTGAAAATGAGAGTCGAGAACGCGAAATGGACATTCACAGTGACTTTTATCTCCACGACAATACATCGGTGAAGCACTTTAGCTACGGAGCTAACGTGATAGCATCGGGCTTAACTGCATATAGAAACAAAACAAATAAGCCCCTGACTGGAAGGATAGATAGAAGATCAACAATACTACCAAACTCTGGACATGTAACTACACGGTTAATGCTTTCCAGCTTGGCGAAGCTTAGCAATGCTGTTGCTAACGACGCCATTGAAGCTAACTTAGCTACGGAACCTCGACAGAGCTATGCTAAAAACATTAGCTCTGCACCTACGCCAGCTCTCATCTGCTCATCACGACCCATGCTCACCTGCGTTCCAGCGATCGACGGTACGACGAAGGACATCACCGATCACCGATGCGGTCGGCGGCCCGGAGACGGAGGAAGTCAAGGTGAGGTCGGCGGCTAGCGCGTATGCTATCCATCTCAAAGTCCTCCTGATTGTGTTGCTGTAGTCCGCCGCTAATGCACCGATCCCACCTACAACTTTCTTCTTTGCAGTCTTCATTGTTCATTAAACCAATTGCAAAAGATTCACCAACACAGATGTCCAGAATACTGTGGAATTTTGAGATGAAAACAGAGCTTTTTGTATTGGATTCAATGGGCTCCGAATACTTCCGTTTCAACGATTGACGTCACTCGCATACGTCATCATACAAAGACGTTTTCAACCGGAAGTTTAGCGGGAAATTTAAAATTGCACTTTATAAGTTAACCCGGCCGTATTGGCATGTGTTGCAATGTTAAGATTTCATCATTGATATATAAACTATCAGACTGTGGTCGGTAGTAGTGGGTTTCAGTAGGCCTTTAAGAAAAAATTACCGACAGGAAGGCGAGAAACACTTTTTATTTCAACAGACTCTGGCGCTGTACCTGTCGTCAAAACTCCAAAGACCGACTGCACAGTTGCACAATAAAAGCGCTGCTTCATCCTGCCTGCGCTAACAAAATAAGAGTCTCAGAAAGCTGGCGTGCACAAGCTAGCAAGCTACGGAGTTTGCCGCCAATGTATTTCTTGTAAAGTGTATACAAAGGAGTACGGAAGCTGGACAAATAAGATGCCAAAAACCAACCACTTTCATGTGGTATTGGACAGAAAGGAGGACTTTTTTTCTCCTCCATTTGAAAATGCGGATGTTATCAGCGCCACTGTCTGATTCCTATCAATGCAAGTCATCAGAATCAGGTAATACACCAACTTATATTCTTGTCTTCATGAAAGAAAGGAATCTATATGTGTTAAACATGCTTGTATTATCTTTAAACACCTTTAACTTGTTAACAATATTAACTATATGTGTTAAACATGCTTGTATTATCTTTAAACACCTTTAACATATTAACAATATTAACTATGTGTTAAACATGCTTGTATTATCATTAAACACCTTTAACTTATTAACAGTATTAACTATATGTGTTAAACATGCTTGTATTATCTTTAAACACCTTTAACTTGTTAACAATATTAACTAAGTGTTAAACATGCTTGTATTATCTTTAAACACCTTTAACTTATTAACAATATTAACTATGTGTTAAACATGCTTGTACTATCATTAAACACCTTTAACTTGTTAACAATATTAACTATATGTGTTAAACATGCTTGCATTATCTTTAAACACCTTTAACTTGTTAACAATAACTAAATGTGTTAAATAAACATGCTTGTATTATCTTTAAACACCTTTAACTTAATAACAATATTAACTATGTGTTAAACATGCTTGTACTATCATTAAACACCTTTAATTTATTAACAATATTAACTATATGTGTAAAACATGCTTGTATTATCTTTAAACACCTTTAACTTGTTAACAATATTAACTATATGTGTTAAACATGCTTGTATTATCATTAAACACCTTTAACTTGTTAACAAAAACATATATTTCATAAATAAGTAAATATAAATTATATATATGAATGAGGTAGATCCCCACGACTTGATCAATTGAAAAGTAGCTCGCCTGCAGAAAAAGTGTGAGCACCCCTGCTTTAAATATTATTATTATTGAATTAAGTTGGAGTCCTGGGGATCGACCACACGTCATAATAGTGTGTAAAAGTTTGCAAACCTAAAATGAAGAAAGTGCATTAGGTCAGCTGCATCATTATTCACAGACTTCCTCCTCCTAGACTTAATTTGCGGTGACCCAGTGCTCTCCGCTGAGAGCAAGTTCCGGATGGTGACCCCAAGGGAGGGCTGCTGCAGCCGGGAGAGACCTGCAGGATGATCGCAGGGTTTAGGTTTTTTTTTCCCCCTTGCGCAGCGTGGCGCCTCGGTGTCTTTTCTCCGTGTGCAATGAGAGATGGAGAGGGCTGGGACACAGAAAGGATTAGCCGGAGGGAGGGACGACTGAACAAGGAGGAGAGAAACACCCACTACGGACCGAGCGAGAGAAAGAAGGGGTCACATCCAAGGAGGAGGGGAAGGCACGCAGTAGCGCTCCTTTGCCTTTTTCGCGGTATTTCCCTTTTTTTTTTGTTGCTGTGGAAAGGGATCGCTTGCTTTATGTGTGAAGAGGTAGGAGACGCGATTGCATTCATTTGATTGTGCGTGTGCATGCGTGAGAGGGGCTTGCAGGTGCGTGTGGTTGCAGGTAACGTGGATTCCTCTCATATCGCAGGTCAGAAACTTGTGCGTAAATTCTGCTGTGTGTGTTGATTATATGAGGATCGTGCTTATTTCCATCAATATGTCAGGAAAAAAACCATTCCTATCGATCTATTATATATATATACAGTATATATATTCATGGGATGTTTTAAGATCATTCATCAGTTGTTTGCTTCTTTCACATGAAGTGCAGCTTGTAGTGGTTATAGTTTATACGTCCACCTGCCAGAATAATACAATCCTGGCATAACTTTGTTGCAAGTACTGTTTTATTCATTGAACCGGGGAGAGACAGATTCCTCAGTCTGTGTGAGTAATAACAAGCATCAGAGGTGAGAAGGAAGGAAAAAGTGAGGGGTGAAGAGAGGAGACAGTGTTTGTTCTATCTGGATGGACAATGGGCACTCACCCGGTGGTTCCCAATTTGAGCTGTCAATCAAATTGGTGCTGTGTTTTTCTCCATCTTTTCTCCTTTTGTAAAATTGCTATTCTCTTAGTCTGCCAAATATTTATCCACTTTTAGCTAACTGATTGATACTTAGGTGGAAACATAGAAGTGGTTTGTAAACTATAATGTACAAAACCCAAAACCAGTGAAGTTGGCACGTTGTGTAAATGGTAAATAAAAAACGAATACAATGATTTGCAAATCCTTTTCAACTTATATTCAATACAATAGACTGCAAAGACAAGATATTTAATGTTCGAACTGGGAAAATTATTTTTTCTTTGCAAATAATCATTAACTTAGAATTTAATGGCAGAAACACATTGCAAAAAAGTTGGCACAGGGGCATTTTTACCACTGTGTTACATGGCCTTTCCTTTTAACAACACTCAGTAAACTTTTGGGAAATGAGGAGACCAATTTTTGAAGCTTTTCAGGTGGAATTCTTTCCCATTCTTGCTTGATGTACAGGTTAAGTTGTTCAACAGTCCGGGGTCTCTGTTGTGGTATTTTAGGCTTCATAATGTGCCACACATTTTCAATGGGAGACAGGTCTGAACTACAGGCAGGCCAATCTAGTACCCACACTCTTTTACTATGAAGCCACGCTGTGGCTTGGCATTGTCTTGCTGAAATAAGCAGGGGCGCCCATGATGATGTTGCTTGGATGGCAACATATGTTGCTCCAAAACCTGTATGTACCTTCAGCATTAATGGTGCCTTCACAGATGTGTAAGTTACCCATGCTTTGGGCACTAATACACCCCCATACCATCACAGATGCTGGCTTTTCAACTTTGCGCCTAGAACAACAGTTTCCAAAATCAATTTGAAATGTGGACTAGTCAGACCACAGAACACTTTTCCACTTTGCATCAGTCTATCTTAGATGAGCTCTGGCCCTGCGAAGCCGGCTGCGTTTCTGGGTGTTGTTAATAAATGGCTTTCACTCTGTGGCTTTCACTCTGCATAGGAGAGTTTTAACTTGCACTTACAGATGTAGCGACGAACTGTAGTTACTGACAGTTGTTTTCTGAAGTGTTCCTGAGCCCATGTGGTAATATCCTTTACACACTGATGTCGCTTTTTGATGCAGTACTGCCTGAGGGATCGAAGGTCCGTAATATCATCGCTTACGTGCAGTGATTTCTCCAGATTCTCTGAACTTTTTGATGATATTACAGACCGTAGATGGTGAAATCCCTAAATTCCTTGTAATAACTCGTTGAGAAATGTTGTTCTTAAACTGTTCGACAATTTGCTCACGCATTTGTTCACAAAGTGGTGACCCTCGCCCCTTCCTTGTTTGTGAATGACTGAGCATTTCGTGGAAGCTGCTTTTATACCCAATCATGGCACTCACCTGTTCCCAATTAGCCTGTTTACCCGTGAGATGCTCCAAATAAGTGTTTGATGAGCATTCCTCAACTTTCTCAGTGTCTGTTGCCACGTGTGCCAGCTTTTTTGAAACATGTTGCAGGCATCAAATTCCAAATGAGGTAATATTTGCAAAAATTAAAGTTTTCCAGTTCGAACGTTAAGTATCTTGTCTTTACAGTCTATTGAATTAAATATAGGTTAAAAAAAGGATTTGCTAATCATTGTATTCTGTTTTTATTTACGATTCACACAATGTGACAACTTCACTGGTTTTCGGATTTGTGGCACCGAGTTAAGGTGCTTAAGGCCCTTAGCCTACACTAAAATTGGCATAGTGAAGTTGTCGGAAGTAGCAGCTTTTACATGTTTTAGATTGAGTTGGACATTTTTTCATCCAGTAATCAAATATTTATCATAGTTCTATTTTTTCCCATGGCAATTTGTGGCCCCTCAGCTTCACCCTGCGGTGCTTTTAATCCATCTCTGTACATGCATTTCATCACTTTTCAGGCCAAATAAAAATGAATAAGCACAGGAATTTTCCCAATTCATTTTTAAGAATGTTTGGGAAGTTTTTTTGTACATTTTAACATAGAAGACTAAGGGCCTGATCTACTAAAGGTGCTAATGATGTGTGAGTTACCACTAATCTTATTTCCAATCTGATACCGAGTAAAATTCAGACTGGTATTGGCAGTACCGATCTGATACTTTGTGAAGATAAACCCAAAGTTTTTGGTAAAATTTTAAAAGTAGTGTATTTCAAGTGTTGCTGCTCTTGGGGAATCATCTTTAAACAATATAAAATCACAGGGCGAAACAAATGAATGCGTTATCTTATCCATATTCAACTCTGTATGTAGTGTCTCCTAAAATTTACATTTAAATCCTATATATTTACAATTGATACTGAGTGACTCATTTTATTTGACAGTAATTTTCTTAAATATAGAAATGACTGCCTGAATGACTGAGCACAGCACAATGTACCACTGCACTTGGGCATTACATACATACATAGGCGGAAGAAAAAGTAGTTCCCAGCAATCGCGTTTCATTTAGACAAGATCTCAATGATTTAGTTACTTTATACTGTGTTTCTGTTAATGATACACATTACATTATCCCAAATAGTTAAAGTATTAAAAGTATGGATATTTTGATTTGAGAATCGATATTAGAGCATAAAGATCCGTAATCGGGGGTATCGATATTTCAATATGGATACGCGCATCACTAAAAGTATCACACTTGATAAGGCACGCAAAGCTGATCTACTAAACTTGTGGGCAGATGATTGCGTCTCTTAAAGGGGTCACATTATGATTTTTTTTTAAACATTTATAACACTTCCTTGTGGTCTACATAACATGTAATGGTGGTTCTTTGGCCAAAATGTTGCATAGATTATGTTTTACAGACCATGTTCAAGCCGCTTTCTGATCTTCTCTTCAGGATGCGCCCTGTTTTGTGAGCGGTCTTATTTACAGGCCTCCACTTCGACTTCGTCTTCTCTTCGTTCAGCATGTTGTAGCTTTTAACGCTTCTATATGGAGTCCACTGACAGATATAAGTCAGAACTATACACTACTTTGTATTAGAAATGGCAACAGCGGAGGATGCATGTGCATGTACGAGCCACAACAAGAGTATAGAGAAAAATAAGGATCTTATTGACTACAACATCGGACTAAAATGGTGGACTCACGAAAAGCTGTTTGGGTAAATTTATACTATATATGGAGATATCCGCTGATGTCACCAACAGGAAAATCGCCATTAATTGTGCAAATTGAAAGGAAATATGAAGGATAGCAAGATTGTTTTATAAATATCTCCTTCATGGTTTGATTTCAAATTTTTGAGACTTATATAGACCCCAAATATACAAAAAAAGGACTAATAGGTAGAAAACGTTGGTTTTGCATAATAGGTCCCCTTTAAGTGAGCAGTATAAGAAGCGCAATCTGTTGTGTCTGTCTTCATTATTTATACAGAATATATGCTGATCATCACAACACCCACAATACTGGGAGGATGAAATGCAAATATAATTATTTAGCATACGCAGTGGGATTAATCAAGACTGAAATTGGTCAGGGGCCTCTGTTTTGCAGCTTTACTTAGAACGACTAGAAAGGATGTGCAAATTGTCAGTTCCGTAAGAATGGCTGTGACAAGGAGGTGATCACGCTACAGCTCCCACCTACGTATGCTTGTCAACATATATGGACTGTCAACAATTAAAATGGTAGACATACCGTCTATTCTGCAATATCATTTTCTAATTCTATAGCTGCTGCAAGACTTAAGGGCATGATCAAAACATATTCAAATGATGCGTTCATGGTGTCTGCTGGCGTTTTTTCTATCACGTTTGTTTTTCCATATAGAAGATATATTATTAACTTATCTCCTATATGGGAAGAAAAACTTATTGCAATATGCATTTTCTTGCTTTTGGATCGCCGCTTGATAACATGGTTTTGCAGTAAATGAGTGTCTCCATGGTGAAAGTTGCGTAGCTCACACAAAAACCTCATTTAAATAAAGTGGTCTGCACTAGTTAAAATTGTACAAGGAGTTTTATTAGATCACAAGCTACACTGTCACCAATAATACACACAATTTTATAGTTTGCACACACTGTCTAGTGCAGTGGTTCTTAACCTGGGTTCGGTGAATCGGCTTCAGGGGTTCGGCGGAGCCTCCGCCGCGGAGGTCCAGACACACCCGACTCATTGTATTAATAAAAACTTCTCCCTAACGGCGTATTATGGATACCCTCAAACAATGTTCCCTCTAATTTTCCATATGCGTGAGCAAACGCAAAAACTTCATGAGCATTCAGTGGAGCACATGTGAGCGACGTCAGACGTGCACATGCACTGTGGCCACACCAGTAGCACACCTGTCCCAAACCTGACTAAATAACAAATTACATGTTTTATTATTATAATCAAATGACAGCTGTCATTTCCATGAGATTATTTTCTAATATAAGTGTTTTGGCCCACTTACAATGACAATAACAAAAAATATTATTTTTCATGAGCTCTGTACTAGTATTGTACGTCTGGGTGGAAAACGAAGAAAAGGAACAGACTTTTCTGTGAAAATAAATAAATAATTTTATTTTATCATTTATCATTTAAAATGACATGAGAGTGGCACTTGCTAAGGTGAAGCCACGCATATCTGAACTGGTCTCTCAAAGGCAACAGCAGAAGTCACACTGATTTGCAGGTGTGTAATTTGTTGTGAGTTCATGCACTGTGTTGGTTTTGTTCTTTGAACAAGGTGATGTTCATGCACGGTTCATTTTGTGCACCACTAAAAAAACATATAACTTTGCCTTGAATTTGATAAAAACTAAACATTTTATTTTTCTCTAAAGATGGGTTCGGTGAATGCGCATATGAAACTGTTGGGGTTCGGTACCTCCAACAAGGTTAAGAACCACTGGTCTAGTGCGTGGTATTTGGATCTTAGTAGAACAGTCCCAAAGTGGTTGAATTATTTTTGCATGACTGTTAAGGTAAATTTACTATAGTGTTGGTAAACAGTCGTCTTATCTGTGTGAAGGTGTTTGCACCTTAGATCAGGGATGTCCAAACTTTTTGAATGGGGGGCCGAACTGGGCTAAAAGAATTTGGCTGGGGGCCGAAAGCCGACTGCATGCAAAGTAACTGCAAGCATGTATATATATATATATATATATATATATATATATATATATATATATATATATATATATATATATATATATATATATATGTATATATATATATATGTATATATATATATATGTATATATACATATATATATATATACATATATATATATATATATATATATATATATATATATATATATATATATATACATATACATATACATATATATGTATATGTATATATATATATACATATAAATATATATATATATATATTTTTTTTTTTTATATATATATATATATATGTGTATGTATGTATGTATGTATGTATGTATGTATGTATGTATGTGTGTATGTATATATATATATATGTAGCCGAGCTAAATTTTATTTTATTTTATTTTAATTTTGGTCAATTATTCACATCATTTTTTGTTGTGAACTTCCCCAAAAGTGTTTCTCATTGTAAATAGGTTCCACTGTATTATTTTCCGTTACATACCTTTTTGTTTCCCTGGGGGGTGATTTGGCGTCGCACCTTTGTGACCAGCTTCAGTGAGCACTGACGCTCGGAGCTGGTAAGTCACGTTTATGTCTCTCTCCTTTTGTTTTTTATAAACTTTTTGGTTGTCGCTTTTAAAAGTGTTTTGTGGGAATGCACACTGTTTTGTGACTTGTTGGCGTGCATGCGTGTTGAATTCCCGAATGGTTGTTGAATTGTTGAAAAAAACGAACTTTTGTATGCTAAAGGATGTGTGGGTTAGCTTGATTAGCTTACTGCTAGCGGCAGTTGTTGCGGGGTCTCCTGTCTCATGAGTTTGTGCACGGGTCAGGGGCTCTGCTGTGTGTCTGTGTGGACATCTTGTGTGCCGCTGTAGCATTTATATGAGTGTGTATTTTTTTCTTTATTCTTTAGTGGAGAGAGATTCCGTTTGCCGTGGACAGTGTGTGACGCTCTGTTTTTGTTTTTTTCCAAAAAAAGGTATGTCTGTTATGAGTTTTTTTGGCATAGTTTATTGTATAAAAAATATAAAAAGAATTGATGTGGGTGGGAAAGATAAGGTGTATTGCTGCACATTTAAGGATCCTTTTTCTTAATATATATTGTTATTTGCTGAAGTATATCTTTTATATACTGTGTTTTATTTAATTAATTTATTTCAGACTATTTTATGCTTTATTTACCTGTATTATTATTAGTATTATTATTAGTATTATTATTTCCATTTCCACATTTAAACATATATAATTGATTTGAGTGAGCACTGACGCTCGGAGCTGGTGAATAAATCCCCGTGATTCAACTCCGGTGTGTGTGCCTCACTAAGAAAATACACAACGCAGAACGCTGACTTTTACAAAATGGTGCCGTATCCCGGATTCTTCAGATCAGCTGCTGCAGATCGCCGAGGTTATGCTGTGAGCAAGTAAGCGTATCGTACAGCAATCAGAAAGGATCCGTTGATCGTTGAGACTTTTGATAAAAAGTGATTTTGTTTTACCGTGGCTGTGTTTTTCCACAATTTATCATTACGTTTCCTCACGTACAGTGTCTTTATACCACGTGTTTCTGCATAGTTAAATTTTATTTTAATGTCATATTTCCACTGTTATATTCATTGTGTTTGAAATATAATGGACTTTACCCCATTTGGGAGGGGTAGAGGGTGGATGCAAGCAGGGACTGCAGAGCAAGCTAGGCAACCAGGCTGTAGCAGCCCTGATGGTACTCCTGTAGCAAGGCAAATGTTTTCTACTCCCACCGTTGCTAATAATGACACCCTGGCACAATTGCGTGACATTTTAGGGGAGTTGGGAACCCACATTGGTGACACTGTTGTTAGCCGCATATTAGCCAACCAAACACCTTTCCCCACTCTAAGTTGCCCACACCCCATGACTCCACCCCCGCTCGAACCCATGCCCTCCCCAGTTGATTTGTCTCGACTGAACATCACGGTAAATGCAGTTGTCAAGGAACCATCGATGTATAGGGGGGATGGCTCAGACAAATACACCGTACAAGAGTGAATAGATATGATGGATGCTTACCTGCATAAGAAGAATTGTCCGACTACAGAGCAGACGGATGAAATCCTCAGTCATCTTTTGGGACGAGCTAAGAGTATCGTTAAAGTGGGGCTGAAGAGTAGTGCTGATATCAACATACACCCTGAAGTGGTATACGACATACTTAGAAGATACTTCAGTGACTCTCCCATGTCTGGCTTACCGATGGCTGATTTCTATTCTACACAGCCTGACGCAAATGAAAACCCAATGGATTACTGGGTTCGGCTCAATACAGCAGCCGAGCACGCTGACCAGCATCTGCGGAAAAGTGGAGAGAAGATGGAGAACATGTCAGCGCAAATTGCTATGATGTTCATCAGGAACTGCCCCAACCCCGAACTCTCCAGTGTGTTCCGATGCAAGCCTATCACCAAATGGTCAGTCGTGGAGGTGCAAGAAGCTATCGATGAGCACTAGAGGGAGCATCAGGCAAGGAAGAGGGCCATTAGAGCAGAGAAGTTCAAAATGGTGACAGCAGCTACCACTACCTGTCAACCTGTAGTTGAGGAGCTGACTGCAATGAGAGCTGGTGCTCAAGAACCTTCCACACAGACAAAGGTGAGTGCAGTCACCACTTCAGAAGCAGGGGCTTTAGAACGAGTACTAAGCATGCTAGAAGGCGTTTTGGCCAGAGCAGCCTCCCCGGTCCAACAGCCAACCCAGTGGACACGCCCCACTTCTTGCCGTGTATGTGGTGACAAAACTCACATCACACGTGAACACTGCATGAAAGAGAAGAGGTGCTTTGGGTGTCTGGAACCTGGCCACACAAGGAGAGATTGCCCACGGGCCGCTCCACGCCAAACCCAAGCAGAGAACCACACACCCAACCAGGGAAACTGAGTCGCTCACATTGTGGAGGGCAAAGTGTGAGTGCGTCATGTCAGACCCCCAAAACTGAAGAAGACATACATGCAATATATGAAGAGAGCTGTAAGACTGCACCGAATGGTAGTGTCATGATTTTACAGAATATACACAAACTTGAGAAGGCAGATTATCTATTCTACACTGATGTGCTGGTGAATGACCAAGTTGCACTGTATGCCATGCTAGACACTGGTTCAATGGCTTGTACGATGAGTGAAGAAGCAGAAGAGGAGCTCCACAAGGCAGGGTTGCTGACAGAGGGTGCCCAGTCCACCAAAGACATTTTTCTGGTGGGTTGTGGTGGTGTGCATGTGCGACCCAAGTGCATTCACCAGTTAAAGTTGAAAATCTACGGACAAGAAGCAATCGTGCCCACACTAGTCGTGCCAGGCCAGCGTGACCAACTGATAGTAGGCACCAATTTGCTGAAACACTTGCTACGCCAATTCAAGCAAGATCCTAGCTATTGGCGCGTGATGAGTAAAGCTGACTCTACTGGTGAACCAGGCATCGAGCAGTTCTTGAGCATGCTCTCGGGCATAACAAGATGGAAAGGTGACATTATCCCAGACATCATTGGAACTGTGAAGCTTACTAATGCCGTGACACTGGTACCGAAACAGGAGCACATAGTGTGGGGAAAGCTTCCTGGAAAGGCTCCTATCTCAGAGGGAAGTACCATACTGGTGGAACCAGCCAAATCACACTCCAACCGGAAGAGCGTCATGGTAGGGAGAACTGTGGCATCAATGAGCGGAGACAGGTGGGTTCCTGTGAAGGTCGTGAACCCGAGTGACAAGCCTGTGACACTGAGGAGGAACATGAAGTTAGCTGATGTTTCACCATGTGTGGCACTTGAAGACTTTGAGCTTGGAGTGGACTATGTCGCCAGCACGGAGCTAAAAGCACAAGGCCAAAGCGTAAGAGTAGACACTGACCATGTCCCTGACACCTCTGTAACTCTCGCCCTTCAGGATAAGCTTGCTGATCTTGGATTGGACGACATAGACATCCACTCATGTGAAGTGTCCCCTTATTTGAAGAGTCAACTTGTGGAACTCATACAGAGGCATGATGATGTGTTCTCCAAGGACAAGCTGGACTGTGGCCTAGCCAAAGACTTCGTCCACAGGATCCATCTGACTGATGAGCGCCCCTTCCGACTAGCATACCGCCGTGTCCCACCAAGCCAATACCAGAAACTAAGAGAGGTCCTTTCTGAGATGGAGGAGAAGAACATCATACGCAAGTCGTCAAGTGAGTGGGCCTCGCCATTAGTACTGGTTTGGAAAAAGAGTGGGGAACTACGCATTTGTGTGGACTACCGGTGGCTTAATGCACGCACCGTGAAGGATGCCCATCCAGTACCTCACCAAGCTGACTGTTTGGCTGCGCTAGGGGGAAATGCCATATTTAGCGCAATGGACTTGACATCGGGGTTCTACAATGTCCCCATGCACGAACAGGACAAGAAGTTTACTGCCTTCACTACACCAGTAGGCCTCCATGAGTTCAACCGACTACCCCAAGGCCTGTGCAACAGCCCGGCAAGTTTCATGTGCCTCATGATGAGTGTCTTCGGAGACCAAAACTTTTTGACCCTGCTATGCTACCTCGACGATGTTTTGGTCTTTGCCCCAAATGAAGAGGAAGCCCTCAAAAGACTCGAAATGGTCTTTAAGCGGTTGAAAGGACATGGGCTTAAGTTGGCTCCGAAGAAGTGTCATTTCCTCTGGCGAAGTGTCAAGTTCTTGGGCCACATCATTGATGAGAATGGGGTTTCCACTGATTCTGAAAAGATACAAGTCATTACAGACATGAGTGAAGCGGACTTGATGATGGAGGATGGAGTCACACCTTCAGCAAAAAAGATTAAGTCTTTTCTCGGTATGGTAATGTATTACCAGAGATTCATACAAAACTGTTCCAGTATGGCGAAGCCCCTGTTCTCTCTGACCGCCGCCGCGACTGGAATGGCCAACGCAAAACGGGCTTCTCATTTTAAAAGGCTCAGCCCAGGGGATTGGGCTCAAGAACAGAGCGACGCATTCAACCAACTAAAGGCTGCTCTGTTGAACTCAGTTGTGTTGGCCCATCCGGACTTTGGTCGCCCTTTCATCCTCTCAACCGACGCTTCATTGGATGGATTGGGCGCTGTCCTCTCTCAAGTCCCTGAAGGAGGGAGCAAAGCACGTCCCATAGTCTTCGCAAGCAAAGCCCTGAGTCGCTCACAAACCAAGTATCCAGCCCATCGTTTGGAGTTCCTCGCTCTCAAGTGGTCAGTGTGCAACAAATTCAGCCATTGGCTGAAGGGACACTCCTTCACTGTTTGGACTGATAATAACCCGCTAACCTACATCCTCACAAAGCCAAAGTTGGACGCTTGTGAACAGCGGTGGGTGTCGAAGTTGGCTCCATACGACTTCAGTATCCAATACATCCCAGGCAGTAAGAACATCGTTGCAGATGCCTTGAGCAGGCAACCCTTCATCAAGCAAAGGGTCAGCAAGAGACTTATAGCAGAGCCATATGAGGCTCTGCTCGAGGAAGCGCAACAGATTCGGGATGACAGGATACAGGATGTGTTTCGGCTGAGTACCAACAGCCAAGAGGTAAAACTGGGCGGATCTGAAATGGCCTGCAGTTCAATGAGCAGTGAAGAAGTGACGGCAGTCCTGGATGGTCAGATTGAGTGGGGTGAGGGACCCAAAGGGAGAGTGATCTCTTGGCTGGTAAATGATGTACATAAGATTGTTCCACCAGGAGAAAGTGCCTTACCTGTCTTCTCCCTTAAAGAGCTTCAAGACCAGCAACACGAAGACACTATACTGGCAAGAGTCATTCACTATGTGGCACGTGGCAGGAGGCCATCGAGGAGAGAAATAGTTAAAGAGCCTCTCAAAGTCCAGAAGACTCTAAAGCAGTGGGAGAAGCTCAAGATGTTGGATGGCATCCTATATAGAGTGAGCAAAGATTCACTAACTGGGAGAAGGCGGTACCAGTATGTTGTGGCTGCATCACTGGCCAAGCAGGCTCTGCAGGGTGTCCATGACGAGGCTGGGCATCAGGGACAGCATAGGACTCTATACCTGGCGAGGCAGAGGTTCTTTTGGATTGACATGGAACGAGATGTCCGTGAATATGTCAAGTCGTGCAAGCGCTGTGTGGTGAGCAAGACGCCCGAACCCGAAGGGAGAGCGCCTCTCGAGAGCATCAAAACAACAAGCCCTCTCGAGATGGTCTGCATTGACTTTTTGTCAGCTGAAATCCCAAATGGAAATACTGTGGATGTCCTGGTCGTCACTGACCATTTCACAAAAATGGCTCACGCCTTCCCATGTCATGATCAGTCAGCAAAGCAGGTTGCTCGTCAACTCTGGGATCAATACTTCTGTGTCTACGGCTTTCCAGAAAGAATTCACTCCGACCAAGGAGCCAACTTTGAGAGCCAGTTGATCCGAGAGTTGCTGCTGATTTCTGGGGTAAAAAAGTCGAGGACAACGGCTTATCATCCCATGGGAAACGGTGTGGTCGAACGCTTTAACCGGACATTGGGAAGCATGATCAGAGCTCTCCCTCCAAGAGCCAAACAAAAATGGCCCCAAATGTTGCAGACATTGACTTTCGCCTACAACTGCACCGCCCATGAGTCGACGGGTTATGCCCCGTTTTATCTAATGTACGGGAGAATTCCCAGACTCCCAGTTGACGTAATGTTCCACAATGTGGAGAGGGACTGTGACATTGCTGACTATGATAATTATGTTCTCAAACTGAGGGAGGAGCTAAAAGAAGCATTATCATCTGCCAAGGCCAATGCTGTCACCAGTCAGCGTCATCAAACTGAACTGTACAACCAAAGGACCAAAGGTCATGACATCGCTGAGGGAGACCAAGTACTCTTGTCAAACAAATGTGAAAGGGCACGCAAGAAGTTGTCGGACAAATGGGAGTCTGTCCCGTATGTGGTTGTCTCAAGAGACCCAAGGTGTCATACCTACCGGATAAGGAACACTTGCAGTGGTCATGAAAGGGTTGTCCATCGCAACTGCCTCTTGTGTGCCAACTTTCTTCCGCTTAAGTTGGAGAATGAAGAGGATGTTGAATCATCATTCACTGAATCACCTGAGTCAAGTCATGATGAGACACAAAGTCGGGTTTCGGATGTGGTGACTGGAGCTGTCACAGAAGACCGAACAGCCAGTTGGATTCTGGACAGTGCTTCTGCCAATTCGCCATCAGAATGTCTGGATGCTGATGAGGAGCTTGAAGACCCTGATCTGGATGAAAGTGCCAGCCAGAGGCCAAGGAGTGTGTCAAATGTGGTTGATAGGACAGGCTATAGCGACGACCCCCCAAGCACAGCAATCAGTGTTGTCTCCCGTATAAGAACGAGGGTGGGTAGGCTGGTGAAACCTGTAGATAGGCTAATTCAGAACATGACCCAGAAGAAAATATCTGTTTGAGTTACAAACCTCTGTAAACCATCAAGTACCATAAGATAGTTGTTTAATCCAATGTTTGGGTTGGACATGTATTACAGTAGCAGTGATAAATATTAGGTACTCCTTGTCTTGTGAAAGGTATATTTTTTTATTACCTTTGTAAAGAAAAGTGTAAGGTGGTGTAAAAGGCACCTCTTTTTGCAAGTGTATCTAGGAGGGTTGCACAGCCCTCCTTGGTCATTTTCTCAGCGATATGAGTAACTAATAAGTTGCATAACGTGAATGTATTGGAGTACTCTGCTAAGTCTTGAAGTATTTTGGTGAAGTTCAGAGGGGAGTATGTAGCCGAGCTAAATTTTATTTTATTTTATTTTAATTTTGGTCAATTATTCACATCGTTTTTTGTTGTGAACTTCCCCAAAAGTGTTTCTCATTGTAAATAGGTTCCACTCTATTATTTTCCGTTACATACCTTTTTGTTTCCCTGAGGGGTGATTTGGCGTCGCACCTTTGTGACCAGCTTCAGTGAGCACTGACGCTCGGAGCTGGTAAGTCACGTTTATGTCTCTCTCCTTTTGTTTTTTATAAACTTTTTGGTTGTCGCTTTTAAAAGTGTTTTGTGGGAATGCACACTGTTTTGTGACTTGTTGGCGTGCATGCGTGTTGAATTCCCGAATGGTTGTTGAATTGTTGAAAAAAAACGAACTTTTGTATGCTAAAGGATGTGTGGGTTAGCTTGATTAGCTTACTGCTAGCGGCAGTTGTTGCGGGGTCTCCTGTCTCATGAGTTTGTGCACGGGTCAGGGGCTCTGCTGTGTGTCTGTGTGGACATCTTGTGTGCCGCTGTAGCATTTATATGAGTGTGTATTTTTTTCTTTATTCTTTAGTGGAGAGAGATTCCGTTTGCCGTGGACAGTGTGTGACGCTCTGTTATTGTTTTTTTCCAAAAAAAGGTATGTCTGTTATGAGTTTTTTTGGCATAGTTTATTGTATAAAAAATATAAAAAGAATTGATGTGGGTGGGAAAGATAAGGTGTATTGCTGCACATTTAAGGATCCTTTTTCTTAATATATATTGTTATTTGCTGAAGTATATCTTTTATATACTGTGTTTTATTTAATTAATTTATTTCAGACTATTTTATGCTTTATTTACCTTTATTATTATTAGTATTATTATTAGTATTATTATTTCCATTTCCACATTTAAACATATATAATTGATTTGAGTGAGCACTGACGCTCGGAGCTGGTGAATAAATCCCTGTGATTCAACTCCGGTGTGTGTGCCTCACTAAGAAAATACACAACGCAGAACGCTGACTGTTACATATACATACATACATACATATATATATATATATATATATATATATATATATATATATATATATATATATATATATATATATATATATATATATATATATATATATATATATATATATATATACATACATGTATATATATATATATATATATATATATATATATATATATATATATATATATATATATATACACATGTATGTATATATATATATACACATGTATGTATATATATATATATATATATATATATATATATATATATATATATATATATATATATATATATACACATGTATGTATATATATATGTATATATATATATATATATATATATATATATATATATATATATATATATATATATATATATATATGTATATATATATATATATATATATATATGTATGTATGTATGTATGTATGTATATGTAACAGTCAGCGTTCTGCGTTGTGTATTTTCTTATATATATATATATATATATATATATATGTGTGTACACACACACTAGTATACATACATTGGTCAGCATTGGTAATGGTTTTTAATGACATCTTTCGAGCAACAGACTTAGGTGATCATGTGATTTTAGTTTTACTCGATCTAACAGCAGCATTCGATACGGTGGACCATAATATTTTAATTAGCCGCCTGAAACATCAAGTGGGCATCTGTGGTACTGCCCTGAGTTGGCTGAAGTCATATTTGACTAACAGGACCTTCTCTGTAAATGTTGCTGGTTCTGAATCCTCTGTTGCTCCCTTAACATGTGGGGTCCCACAGGGCTCAGTTTTAGGACCACTGCTCTTTTCTATTTATTTACTTCCCCTGGGCTCAATCCTAAGAAAGCATGGTATTTGTTTTCATTGTTACGCTGATGACACACAAATTTATTTTCCGTTAAAGAAAAATCATGCCTCTTCAATACAGCCATTACTTGCTTGTCTTGATGACATCAAGGCCTGGATGGCCCTAAACTTCTTAAACTTCAATGAAAAGAAGACAGAAGTAATAGTGTTTGGACCTAGTGGTACCTGTGAGCTTCCCCCTGTTGACTTTGGCCCCTTGGCTTTGTACGTTAAGCCCATGATCACCAACCTGGGTTTTCGTATTGACAGTGATTTTAAATTGGACCGTCAGATTGGCACAGTGGTGAAAGCCAGCTTTTTTTATTTACGTCAGCTGGCTAAGGTTAAAAACCTTCTTTTAGGGCAACAGTTTGAGACAGTAATCCATGCCTTCATCACATCTCGGCTGGATTACTGTAACGCTTTATATTTTGGAATCA
>NC_084741.1:34974976-34977476 GCF_033978785.1 Entelurus aequoreus
AGCGGGCCTTCCACCCGTTCCTCCGGCAGTCAGCCACAAGATCTGCGTACTTCGCCCTCTTCCTTTCCTGAGCTTCCTCCATTCTGTCCTCCCAGGGGACAGTTAGCTCAAGGAGTACCACCTGCTTGCTGGTTCCAGACATCAAGACCGTGTCTGGCCGGAGTGTCGTAGTTGCGATGACCTCCTCTTGGACAAGCTTTCGTTTTTCCTTTCCTCTGGCTCTGCTGTAGTTTGGTTTGGTGTTGCTACCCAGCCCAGCCCGACCAGTAGCTACGGTTCCCACCAGGGTGGGAACCTTGCCTCTGCCCGCTCCACTGCATCCTGGGCACGCCACTTCCTTCCTGTTCTGACCTCCACACCTGCTGAAGATACTTTCCCATCAGCAGAATCTCTGTAGAGCAGGACTTCTCTGGCCCGGGAAACCTTGAACTCCTCTGCCAGACTACTGAAAGGAAGCTGCAGCTTGGTGTTATATATATATATATATATATATATATATATATATATATATATATATATATATATATATATATATATATATATATATATATATATATATATTATATATATATATATATATATATATATATATGTGTGTGTGTGTGTATATATATATATATATATGTGTCCTGGGTATGACTCAAAATTGCATCCGGTGATGAGGCTTCAGTTCGGGAGTTCTGGAGTTTTGGGGAAGGTGGAGTTACCCCTCAGTCATCATTGCTCCCAGGTCCACTCTGACCCGGGGTGGTAGTACCTGTCAGGGTCCCAGCTATGGGTTAAATAGCATTTCAAAGACCTCAACGGTGGAAGTGGCGGAGGATGACACTGCAAGTCACAACAACGGCACTGAAGGCGGATGAAGGCTGCAACAGAGGGTGGTCTTCAGTCGTCATGGATCCATGCCACTGGATCAAGGCCCCTCTCTGCCAAGGACCGTGTGGTGGCTGCAGGCGCATCAGTCTCCCCACGCTAAAAGACATCACGCGCAAGCGTCCTCCCGAATGGGAACCCATCCATTCTGAGGACAGTCATACTCGACTACGAGTGACTGCCGATGATGATTTGGGAACTGAGGAGACCAATTTTTTAAGCTTTTCAGGTGGAATTCTTTCTCCGTTGCGGTATTTTAGGCTTCATATTGCGCCACACATTTTCAATGGGAGACAGGTCTGGACTACAGGCAGGCCAGTCTAGTACCCACACTCTTTTACTACGAAGCCACGCTGTTGTAACACGTGGCTTGGCATTGTCTTGCAGGGGCGTCCATGATAATGTTGCTTGGATGGCAACATATGTTGCTCCAAAACCTGTGTGTACCTTTCAGCATTAATGGTGCCTTCACAGATGTGTAAGTTACCCATGCCTTGGGCACTAATACACCCCCATACCATCACAGATGCTGGCTTTTCAACTTTGCGCCTAAAACAATCCGTATGGTTCTTTTCCTCTTTGTTCCGGAGGACACGACGTCCACAGTTTCCAAAAACAATTTGAAATGTAGACTCATCAGACGACAGAACGCTTTTCCACTTTGCATCAGTCTATCTTAGATGAGCTCGATACAAGCAAAGCCGGCGGCTTTTCTGGGTGTTGTTGATAAATGGCTTTCGCTTTCCATAGTAAAATTTTAACTTGCACTTACATATGTAGCAACGGACTGTAGTGACTGACAGTGGTTTTCTGAAGTGTTCCTGAGCCCATGTGGTGATATCCTTTACACACTGATGTCTCTTTTTTATGCAGTACTGCCTGAGGGATCGAAGGTCACTGGCATTCAATGTTGATTTTCTGCCTTACTGCTTACATGCAGTGATTTCTCCAGATTCTCTGAACCTTTTTATGATGTTACGGACCATAAATGGTGAAATCTTTAAATTCCTTGCATTAGCTCGTTGAGAAATGTTGTTCTTAAACATTTTACTCAGGCAATTGTTCACAAAGTGGTGACCCTCGCCCCATCCTTGTTTGTGAATGACTGAGCTCAGTCATTCACTGAGCTGCTTTTATACCCAATCATAGCACCCACTTGTTCCCAATTAGCCTGTTCACCTGTGGGATGTTCCAAATAAGTGTTTGATGAGCATTCCTCAACTTTCTCAGTCTTTTTTTCCACTTGTGCCAGCTTTTTTGAAACATGTTGCAGGCATCAAATTCCAAATGAGCTAATATTTGCAAAAAATAACAAATTTTTCCAGTTGGAACGTTAAGTATCTTGTTTTTGCAGTCTATTCAATAGAACGTAGGTTGAAAAGGATTTGTAAATCATTGTATTCTTATTTTTTTTTTACCATTTACACAACGTGCCAACTTCACCGGTTTTGGGTTTTTTATATGTATGTATGTATGTATGTATGTATGTATGTATGTATGTATGTATGTATGTATGTATGTATGTATGTATATGTATGTATTTTTTGTATGTGTATATACTGTACATGTATATATATATTTATACAGTATATATATATATATATATATATATATATATATATATATA
>NC_084741.1:34982476-35034976 GCF_033978785.1 Entelurus aequoreus
CTGCCGGATGCACTTTAACGTCATGCCCAGGACGTATCCTTAATACGCCGATAGGGAGAAGTTTTTATTTACATGATGAGTCGGGTGTGTGACCTCCGCGGCAGAGGCTCTGCCGAACCCCTGAGGCCTACTCACCGAACCCCTAGGGTTCGATCGAACAGAGGTTAAAAACCACTGGTTTAAAGATAAGGAAAGATTGGCCTGGCCCACTAGGATCTCTCTTTATGTTTGTGAACTTTATAGTCTATACATTTAGAGTGATGTGATAATCAAACACTCTAGAAGTCTAGAATGAAAGAGTATATAAGACAATTGACAGAGTGTGTGTACCTTCAGTGCTGAATGATGAGCAGAGGCAGAGTTTGGTGTTTTCTTTAGCTCGCTTTCCATTTTTATGTACTCACTGTGCAGGTGTCATTTGACGCCCGGTATCATGCTTATTAGCTGCCTGAAAGCGGGTGACTCCACTGTAGAAATAGCCTGCATGTCTTCTAGCCCACACGCTGCAATAGCTCTGTCAATGTTGTCCTGGCTAGCATTGCCTCGTTAAAATCCAACCGCTGTTGCTTAGGAGTCGAAGTGTGTCTCTCTTTACTAGCTTCGTTGAAGCATTGATTGATTGATTGATTGATTGATTGAGACTTTTATTAGTAGGTTGCACAGTGAAGTACATATTCCGTACAATTGACCACTAAATGGTAACACCCGAATAAGTTTTTCAACTTGTTTAAGTCGGGGTCCACTTAAATTGATTCATGATACAGATATATACTATCATATATACTATCATCATAATACAGTCATCACACAAGATAATCACATTGAATTATTTACATTATTTACAATCAGGGGTGGGGGGGGGGGTAGGATATGGACATCAAGTAGTGGACATAGAGAGAGAGAGAGAGAGAGAGAGAGAGAGAGAGAGAGAGAGAGACATCAGAAGGCATAAGAAAAAGTATCTGCATTTGATTGTTTACATTTGATTATTAATAATCCGGGGAGGGTGTTAGTTTAGGGTTGTAGCTGTCTGGAGGTGAACTTTTATTGCGGTTTTGAAGGAGGATAGAGATGCCCTTTCTTTTATACCTGTTGGGAGCGCATTCCACATTGATGTGGCATAGAAAGAGAATGAGTTAAGACCTTTGTTAGTTCGGAATCTGGGTTTAACGTGGTTAGTGGAGCTCCCCCTGGTGTTGTGGTTATGGCGGTCATTTACGTTAAGGAAGTAGTTTGACATGTACTTCGGTATCAGGGAGATGTAGCGGATTTTATAGACTAGGCTCAGTGCAAGTTGTTTAACTCTGACCTCCACCTTGAGCCAGCCCACTTTAGAGAAGTGGGTAGGAGTGAGGTGGGATCTGGGGTGGAGGTCTAGAAGTAACCTGACTAGCTTGTTCTGAGATGTTTGGAGTTTAGATTTGAGGGTTTTGGAGGTGCTGGGGTACCAGGAGGTGCATGCGTAATCGAAAAAGGGTTGAACGAGAGTTCCCGCCAGAATCCTCAAGGTGCTTTTGTTGACCAGAGAGGAAATTCTGTAGAGAAATCTCGTTCGTTGGTTAACCTTTTTGATTACCTTGGTTGCCATTTTATCACAGGAAAGGTTAGCCTCTAGAGGGGAACCTAGGTAGGTGACCTCATCTTTCCTGGTGATAACAATGTCACCTACTTTTATGGTGAAGTCATTGACTTTCTTGAGGTTGATGTGGGACCCAAACAGGATGGATTCTGTTTTACCCAAGTGTATGGATAGCTTGTTGTCAGCGAGCCAGGTGCAAGTTCTACAGAGCTCAGCACTGAGGATTTTCTCCACCTGTGACTTGTCCTTGCCGGATACCAGCAAGGCAGAGTCATCCGCAAACAAAAACAATTCACAGACGCATGCCGATGACATGTCGTTTATGTATATTAGGAACAGTAAAGATCCCAATATACTGCCTTGGGGGACTCTACAGCTCACCGAGAGTGGGGGGACACGGTGCCGTTCACCTCTACCACCTGCTCCCTCCCCTCCAAGTAAGATTGCATCCAGCTCCATGAGGTTTTGTTAAATCCGATTGCTCTGAGCTTATCCAACAGTATAGCGTGGTTAACGGTGTCAAAGGCCTTCTGAAGGTCCAGCATGACCATGCCGCAGTATTTGCCCGCGTCCACCTCATGTTTGATGTGGTCGGTCAGATAGAGAAGGCATGTGTCAGTGGAGTGGTTAGTTCTAAAGCCGGAATGGAATTTGTACATGAGTTTATTAGTGGCAGGGTAACTATCGACCTGTTCATAAACTATTTTCTCCATTACTTTCGAAATGGAACTGAGAATAGAAACAGGTCGGTAGTTGCCAGGTTCCAATTTGCTTCCTTTTTTAAAGAGGGGAGTTACTCTTGCTATCTTAAAATCTTTTGGTACTTGGCCTTGTGTAATTAATAGGTTTATTATGTGCGTGATGATCGGGGCAATGATGGAGGCAGCATGTTGCTTTTGTAGCTGTTTCAGTAGATTTGGATTGCTGTTTTGGGCAGTAGATAGGATCTTCGATCCAAGACACAACTTACATTTAACTAAAATTTTCTTTTCTTTATGGTCGACAAAAGAAAAGTTAAAGTTAAAGTACCAATGATTGTCACACACACACTAGATGTGGCAAAATTATTCTCTGCATTTGACCCATCACCTTGATCACCACCTGGGATGTAGGGGAGCAGTGAGCAGCAGCGGGTGGCGCGCCCGGGAATCATTTTTGGTGAGAATATATCCATGTTAAGAAACTCGGCTTCGGCTTCGCCATGATGTCTTGTTGTTAGTAAACACAGACACGCCCCCTCCCACACACACACATACACACACACAGAGCGCGCCTCTTCTCCGTCGCCTCTTCTGCAGCACTCCAATAAAACACACTCAGATCTTCTCAGTTTCTAGCCGATACTACATAAAAAATAACGTAAATTAACGCAGTAACGCATCATGTAGTAACAGTAACTGAGTTACTGAATATAAAAAATTACGCGTTAGATTACTATTCACCGCCGAAAGTAACGACGTTACAGTAACGCTTTACTTTGTAACGCGTTAGTCCCAACACTGATCGAGAGTAACTTGTAGCCTAGCTTACTACATTTTCCAAGTAGCTTGCCCACTGTTCAAAGTCACGGGTAAACTGTAGACAGCTGACTTTGGGCAAGAGGTGGGTTACACCCTGGACTGGTCACCAGTCAATTAAAAAAACATATAGATATATTTACACACATTTTGAGTCCGCTGTGTGGCTACTTACAGGAATAGAGTATACACTAGGGAATAGAGTATACACTAGGGTTATTCAACTTAAGTGTTTTAGGGGCTCCACCAGGGGGCCGAACTTCTCCTTTCACTATTAGTCTTATTATGTATATTCCAGAGAACCTGGGTCCTCTATAGTAGACATTTGGTTTATTCATTTTGTCAGAATTACAGGAGAGCTCTGCTCCTTTTAAGAACCTTCTGCAAAAATGTGAGTGTCTCACAAGTTTTTTAACTTAATTTGTGGACCACCAGTTAAATAGCCCAATTTATGAAAAAGAGAGGACCTGAAATACTAGTATACCTATAGAAGATGAACACATGACTACTGACTGCATCTGAAATAAACACGCTACAGCCACACCTTATATATAAATCATATTGCGAAAAAATGTGTAACCATCAAAAAGGAGACGACTAACGGGTGCCTTGAGGAATGCCTCAATAATGAAAATTTACAAGGTTGAATACCAGTGTTCTATGTTTGCTAGCATTGTTAAAATGTTTTGAGACATATGGCGGTACATGAGGATTTTAACTTGAAAGTATTCGTACAATCTTCCACTGGACCACTCAAAACATGGCCTTCCGCAACATGTTCCTTCAAGTGAGCTATAAAAAATTAGCCTTAAATGCTCTGTATCTGTTAAATAGCTGCTTGCTACCAGATCCAACACACTTAAACACACAGCGTGTTTTTTTTTTTTAATGCAGTTTGCAATGAAGCACATTAATATAACCCTATAATGTCTGAGCCGACTTGGCACAGACAACATTTTGCATTGTACACTTTTTTATTATTTTTAACAGTAAAGTCATTTTATGTTTTTTACATATTCTAACCACAGTAATTAAGGTTATCCACTGTTTCTTGGTTTACAGGCATCCACTGCATTTACTACTGTTATAAACTGTTTTTGATTTTACAGTGTTTTACTGTTGCTATTTAACATTTTCTTGTTGTAGTTTTTACGGTTATTTTTTACAGTGTACAATTGTCGAATGACAGGACTGGGAAAATGAAAACTCATCAGACCCAACAGTGCAGTGCTCTATACTTCTCAATGTGTGTGTGTGCGTATGTGTGTGAAGGTGCAATCTAAGAAGTGCAGAAGGTCAAACGCTGCAGTTATCTGGCCAGAGATTATATGAAAATGAGCTCAAAAGGCATTTGCTACCTCTGCCTCCCTCTCTGTATATACACATCCTGATAAAGACGAGAGATTTTTGTACAAAGACAGGCATTTGTGTTTTTGCCGTTATACATCACCACAATGGGTTTGAAGTAAAACAATACTGAAGAATCTAATTGATTTGTAGGATTTCAACTTCAACTGAAGAGGTATTGCAAAAACATGGCATTTACTATTTCGGAATTAATAACTTATACTTGTCAGTAGAGCCATCATTTTAAAAAGTCAAAAGGGACCTATGATGAATTTCGTCTTTTCTGACTTATAAATGTTGTTACAATGTTGGAAACTTGTGTTAAACAAGGCCAAAGTGTCAAATCATAAGGTTCATGCATTTGGCCGTGAGCTTGCCCGGTTTTTGGATGCCTCTGTCCGTGGGGTGACGTCACAGCGAGTTGGATGCACTTACAGTATTTGGACGTTAAGTCAAACTCTCAGCCAGAGGGGAAATAGCCCCCCTCTGCTTCAGGTTATGAGAAAACACAAATAAAGAATAAAGTGTTATTTTCACGTAATCGTGACATGCGCACAATAACACCAACATGTAACATGCAGTAACATAAATGCTGTTAAAAGGCAGCTTTTTCTTTATGTAGCTCTGTATCGATCGGAGAGTGTGCAAGTGTACCTAATGTTGTGACCGAGTGCATCTATATAATGTTTACAAAGTTCATTTTCGACCATGTCTGGGAAAAAATAGCGGTGAAGACTTCAAGATATGTATTTAAAAGTGAACATCAAAAGATAAATTAAGATACTTTTGGAGAGTGAAATCTGGGAAACGCCTCCAGAAGTGCAGCTGGGATAGGCTCCAGCACCCCCGCGACCCAGAGAGGGACAAGCGGTAGAAAAAGGATGGATGGATGTAAACGCCTCCAGAACTTAATATCTTGCAGACATACTCAAAAAATAGGTTATTAATGTGACTGTGGGGCCAAATTTACACCAAAGCATATCTAATACATAATAATTATCTAGACCACAGGGAAGTGTTTTAAATGTAGATTCAAATGATCACTAAACTTTAGGAAGTCAAGAGTCAATGGACATGCTTTACTGTTCCTACTGCCTTCATGTTTGTCTTCGCTAATTAAAAACCATACTTTATTGGTGTAACGTCCAGCCCACTGACTTGGACATTTGTGAATATTTTTCAAGATCTTCAAGATCTTCAAGATGGCGGCGCATTGCTATGCAGCAGCTTGAAGACGCTCTTGGGAGTGTAGAGCGATTTGGCAAAAAACACCCGTCATTTCTGTCAATTTCATGGCTGGCTCAAAGCGTGAACACTCTGTGATCACATACGACCGACAGACAATTCTGGAGGTGGATGGATCGGGTCGTTATAGTCTGAAAGATGCATGTACGGTGGACCTGCTCGCTAGCATGGGAATACTACGCGGGCTACATCGAGCGGCCTTTGTAGCAGCGGAGTCAAGTGCTAGCGGTGACCGCTAATGGAGACGACGTAAGCGGTGTGAGCGGAAGCAGAAGCGGGGATGCCGAGCTGGGCTAACAACAAAAGGAAAAGCTTCGACCCAACTCTCTCGTTTGAGTCACACATTAAGAGTGTTACTAAAACGGCCTTCTTTCATCTCCGTAATATCGCTAAAATTCGTTCCATTTTGTCCACAAACGATGCTGAGATCATTATCCATGCGTTCGTTACATCTCATCTCGATTACTGTAATGTTTTATTTTCGGGCCTCCCTATGTCTAGCATTAAAAGATTACAGATGGTACAAAATGCGGCTGCTAGACTTTTGACAAAAACAAGAAAGTTTGATCATATTACGCCTATACTGGCTCACTTGCACTGGCTTCCTGTGCACCTAAGATGCGACTTTAAGGTTTTACTACTTACGTATAAAATACTACACGGTCAAGCTCCTGCCTATCTTGCCGATTGTATTGTACCATATGTCCCGGCAAGAAATCTGCGTTCAAAGAACTCCGGCTTATTAGTGATTCCCAGAGCCCAAAAAAAGTCTGCGAGCTATAGAGCGTTTTCTTTTCGGGCTCCAATACTATGGAATGCCCTCCCGGTAAAAGTTAGAGATGCTACCTCAGTAGAAGCATTTAAGTCTCATCTTAAAACTCATTTGTATACTCTAGCCTTTAAATAGACTCCCTTTTTAGACCAGTTGATCTGCCGTTTCTTTTCTTTTCTTTTCTACTCTGCTCCGCTAGCCTGTCCATCGGATGGGGACATCTCTACCTTGCTAACCCGTCTCCGCTCGGGATGGTTCCTGCTGGCCCCACTATGGACTGGACTTTCACTGATGTGTTGGACTTTCACAATACTATGTCAGACCCACTCGACATCCATTGCTTTCGGTCTCCCCTAGAGGGGCGGGGGGTTACCCACATATGCGGTCCTCTCCAAGGTTTCTCATAGTCATTCACATTGACGTCCCACTGGGGTGAGTTTTCCTTGCCCGTATGTGGGCTCTGTACCGAGGATGTCGTTGTGGCTTGTACAGCCCTTTGAGACACTTGTGATTTAGGGCTATATAAATAAACATTGATTGATTGATTGATTGAATATTCAATTTCTTTACCTTCATAAAGTTGGGTAAAATCTACAGTCATGTCATTTTGTCCAAACACTTCTGAGTGTCTGAAAATTGATTGATATATGAAATGGTTTTCTTTTCTTAATGGCAAATGCCATATTTTTGTGAAACCTCTAAAATTAAAGCTGAAAGTCTGCACTTCAGAGACACCTTGATTGTCTTGTTTGAGTCCATTTTGGTGGAGTATGAAGGCAAAATCCCAACTGTGTGGACTCTAAGTTTAAGGCTATGCAATGTAATCAAATATACATGTATGTATGGCTCAGAAGTTCTTCAGAAGGATCCATAATCCACTTGTCACATTATCTTTTTATTGATCTCTTACTCATTAATATGCAGCCAAGTTACAAGAGGAATTACATGACTAAATAATGAATGTACTTGATGGATTCCTGCAGCTTGTTCTAAATCCTAAACAAATATGTACGATGTTGCCTTGTGTTTTGTGGGTTGATTTGCTAGTGGACGTCCCTATTAAATGGTGATTGCTTTGAGATGAAAGCAGCACTTTTCTATTTTTCCCTCCTGCTCCCACACCTCACTCTTAATGCTTTTACTATTTCCTCTCTTATTTTGTCGACCAGTGTTTTCCACAGTTCATTTTCTTGTACCCCTTTTCGCTCTGATCATTTCATTCCAATTTTTAGCAGCGATCACACGGAATAAGGTCATTTTATACATTTTAGTAAGACATAAACAAGAGTTGTGGCAGTATAAATTAGACTGGGAATTGAGCTCACTAATTTGCAGCAGCACATGGGTGACCCCTGTCAAATCCCTTCATTAGGTAGCATGTGATATCCAATAATGTCCTGGTAAGCAACAACATCTGGTCAGCGGGGATTTTGGAGTGTGTGTTCTCACCATGGAGGATGTTTGTATATACAACACATATCTTCAGGACATCTCCAGGAACTCCCACTACAGAAGAGCCGGCACAGGAAGGCCGTTTCACTGCCAGAAGTGTAGCAAATATGTGGTATTCAAAGTAAATAAGCTTTATGAATACCACATCATCTTGGTGTTTCTTTAATAACACATCACACTGTGAAGTCAAAATGTTTGGCACATAAAAGCAAGGCAAACACTCAACAAGCTATTGTTTTCCTAATATAATAATTCACTATGTCTAGGCCTAGATGTTTGAGTGCTGCATTGTTTTTAAAGGTCATTCAGTAATTATCCTTATGTTTTTCTTTTAATGTTTAAAGGAAATTATATTTATAACTGCATAATACGACAAATGTAAGGCTAATCCCATTTCTTTGTTGTATTGCTTCTATAATAATATGACTCAATCACAAATGATTGTCAAGATGTGATGATGGGAAAGTACAGTGTTCCCTTCAAAGTAGAATACCCAAAAGGTGCAATGTCTTGAACTTCATCCATCCATCCATATTCTACCGCTTGTCCCTTTCGGGGTCGCGGGGTGGCTGGAGCCTATACCAGCTGCACTGAGGCAGAAGGCAGGGTAAACCCTGGACAAGTCGCCACCTCATCGCAGGGCCAACACAGATAGACAGACAACATTCACACTCACATTCACATACTAGGGACCATCTAGTGTTGCCAATCAACTTATCCCCAGGTGCATGTCTTTGGAGGTGGGAGGAAGCCAGAGTGCCTGGAGGGAACCCACGCAGTCACGGGGAGAACATGCAAACTCCACACAGAATGACCCCGAGCCGAAGTATCAAAAGTTGAAGGATGCCCCTGCAATAGGTCTTCAGTTATGGCAAAAGAAAGAGTGTGATGATAACCAGAAAAACAGCAAAAGGTAGACACCAAATTTTGACCTCGGTATTTGTCAAATCCTAGTTACTGCCCTGGTCTCAACTGTACTATTTGGACTACAGGACTATTTATCTATTTATTATACTCTTTGTACTATATTTCCATTAAGTAAGCTATTAATATCCTTCTTTAGTATTCAAATCATATTCTATTTAAAACTAAGTATGTACGTACTATCGTCCTTGTGGTACTCATCATTGGACTGAATCTGGGACTTTGGGTACAAAATGTTGTGCCATCCTATGTATATCTTATGTGTGCTGGTAGTAAAGTCCTTTGAATCCTTGAATTAAACATGTTTGAACTTTGACAGCAATCAACCAGTCTCCCACAGGGTCTCACGTTGCGTAACTGTTTAAAGCGGTCTGGGGTGAATTTTTCTCTTGTAAATGAGAGACAATGTTAGATTATCATCACTGGTCGACATCTCTGTCAATGTAATAAACAATGAAGTGAGGACGTGGTGGGCAATGCAGGGAGACCTTTGACTGGTTAGACAGTTGGGTTGCCTTTGAGTGCTGCTGACACAACTTCAATTGGCGAAATTGACGATGAGTGGCCAAAATATGCTGTGTAATTGCGAGGCCACGGTTTATTAATGGGCATTGGTTGAATTTGCACGGATTGGCGCTATCAAGACCTTGCGACTAACCAGATGCTAATGTAGATACCATATGGCTGAAAGCCTAATGGCTAATGAATAGCATAAAAATTACAGACAGACAACAATTATTAAATCAAGGGGTGTCTTAAAATAGCTGAAGATTCAATTCGGAGGAGTCTGATTCGACTATCCACCTCACAGTCAAATCGTCAGACATTGAACCCCCCTTTTTGCCCCTGTGGGAGTGAGGTGAGTTGAGTACCAAAGGGTGTGTTGGGAGGATGTTCCGAGATTTATGATGCAGGGCCTGTTGGGACGAAGAGAAGCCCGCCATGCCACTGTGCGCCTCAGGCGAGTCAAAGGTCGCCATCGGTTTTGGTGAAAGTCGGAAATTTGACACGCACGCCCCTTCGCCCCGTAGGTGCTAAGTCTAATGAAACAAATGGTACAGAATAGTCACATGTTGGATTAGCAAACATCTTTAACAGTCAAAGCATGATCGGAACAATCCACATTTTGTTTGATTAATACGCCAAAGTGAACCAAACACGGAAGCGCAGTTCCACTCCTTCGAATGAATGTCTGCTGCTGCAGCCAGGGAAACCCTTTCTTTCAGGGAACAAAAATTGGCACGACACCGGCCCTGGCGGGGCTGATCAGAGGACCTCAATAAACTATCCAATCTTTACCATGTGTATTTGTTCGTCTGAGTGTTTTAGCTTTTTTGTTTGAGGGGAAAAGTCTAAAATGAGGTCTGTTTATTCGAGGGAATCCCGTTTCTAAATCTAACAACCCCGATTCGACTATAAAACGCCTTAGTCGAAATCATCACTAATTAATTGTAGCAGTATGTGTAGAGCGCCACTAGGTCATGGACGTAACTACCATTAAGGACACCGAGGTCATTTCTTCTGTATTTTTTTTTTCAAATGAGAAAAAGAAGGTGATGTGACTAACCGAAAATATAAAGTACTTGTGTAAGACACCACCTTTGCTCCTACGTCACTGTGTGTGATCTATGGTCGTCGCACTGATTTGTACAGACCGTCTGCAACATAGTCCAGCCAAGGTGACATTTACTTTCACATTTAACGTTTTTGCCACATCCATCCCAGATAATCATCATCTGATCCGACCAAAATGTGTTTCAACGCAACATTAAATGTGTCACGGTTTGGTGAAGGTGCTTGTAGCGTGACCCCAAGGATGCAGAGAATGGCAGGCAGAATGCAAGTAAAACTAATTTAATTTTCACAGGAAGCAGGGAACAAAAAATTCCAGCACACCAAGCAACAATCTACAAAGTAGAATGATCCAGCACTGAAGGAGGGACCCAGGTGGAACTAAATACAACTTATTAATGAGAATCAGATGTGCTGGCCGGACATGGAACAGAAAGTAAAGGTGCTTCAAAACATGGAGACCGAACAGGAAATACTGACAAAACAAGAGCACCAGGACAGGAAGTGACTCTAAACACAATTACAAAGTAGAAATAAGAGCGCTGGACAGGAATAAAAAAAAACAAACACAGGAAAACACAAACATGATCTAACTGTCAGTAGAAAGCCTGACACAATTATGATTTTCCTCTTTTCTGATGTGTATTTAAATACATTTAAAGTTGTGGAAACTATTAAGACTGTGTATACTATACCCAAAATGAAGTTGGCACATTGTGTAAATCGTAAATAAAAACAGATTACAGGCTTTTGAACTTTGCGCCTATAACAATCCGGATGGTTCTTTTCAAAATTTTTTGAAATGTGGACTCGTCAGACCACAGAACACTTTTCCACTTTGCATCAGTCTGTCTTAGATGAGCTCGGGACAAGCAAAGCCGGCGGCGTTTCTGGGTGTTGTTGATAAATGGCTTTTGCTTTGCAAAGTAGAGTTTTAACTTGCACTTACAGATGTAGCGACACACTGTAGTTACTGACAGTGGTTTTCGGAAGTGTTCCTGAGCCCATGTGGTGATATCCTTTATACATTGATGTCGCTTTTTTATGCAGTACCGCCTGAGGGATCAGTAGATCACGTGCAACTCGCTCACTGATAGTACACACAATGTTATAGTTTGCACACGAGGTTTAGCGCGTGGTATTTGAATCTTAGTAGATCAGGCCCTAACTACAATAACGGTGAAAACCCAAACATTATAACATAACAAAAACACATTGGACAGTCCAAATAGCAACCACCTTTAAGCAAGCTGCATTGTCTCCGACCATCTCCTGGGAACACAATTTTTGAAACTCTCGCTGATGTGTTGGATCCACTGTGGACTGGACTTTCACAATATTATGTCAGACCCACTCGACATCCATTGCTTTCGGTCTCCCCTAGAGGGGGAGGAGTTACCCACATATGCGGTCCTCTCCAAGGTTTCTCATAGTCATTCACATCGACGTCCCACTGGGGTGAGTTTTTCCTTGCCCGTATGTGGGCTCTGTACCGAGGATGTCGTTGTGGCTTGTGTAGCCCTTTGAGACACTTGTGATTTAGGGCTATATAAATAAGCATTGATTGATTTATTGATTTATACATTTATAACGACTTTAAGGCCTACCTTGGCTTGCTGGTAGAAGCAGTTTACTAATTTAGTCACATGGGTAATATGTGAGTCTCAAGTGAATACTTTGTGTGGCTCAGCCTCATCCAGACTTTATCTCCAGCGGCCCTTAACTAGCGTAGGTCTCAGATCTCTGCTTTAAATGGTGAGTTGTTTTTTTTAAACTTGATTTTACTTTTATTATACCATACTTGGGGCGGTATAGCTTGGTTGGTAGAGTGGCCGTGCCAGCAACTTAAGGGTTTCCAAGTTCGATCCCCACTTCCGCCATCCTAGTCACTACCGTTGTGTCCTTGGGCAAGACACTTTACCCACCTGCTCCCAGTGCCACCCAATGTAACTTAGATATTGGGTTTCACTATGTAAAAGCGCTTTGAGTCACTAGAGAAAAGCGCTATATAAATATAATTCCCTTCACTTCACTTCACTACTTTCACTTCTTGTTGAAGTAAGCATGGATAGACTCCAGCTCACCTGTGACTTGAGTATAATAAATGCTTTACAAAATGGATAGAGGGGTTACAAGTACTTTATATGTATGTAATTTTAACACTTAACTACGACAAAATGTTTTATGATGGAGACAGTTTGACTCTAAAATAAATACAATTCATAGAATAGAAGACATTGTGTCCAACTTTGATGGTTGCATTCTATGATTTAACAATCCAGCAATGACAGAGTTGGTAGTAGGTGTGGTAGTTACTTTATGCAAAAGGTGTGTATTGTTGTAAACCAAGTTTCTAATTTTTCTAATTGATGCAACTTGATAAAAATGTTGCGAACATGCTCAAAATTTTCAGACACGCTTTGTTGATTCTAATGAGCGACTTCTATTGTTAACATCCATAGCATACAGGACAGTAACATATGTTTGCCTTAGGAGGAATTGGAAAAAGTCATTTTAATTTTGTTCCATCCTCGGCCCCCAGAGGGTGCAAGTAAAAATACTTTACATTGCAGCAGTGAAAGCAGCAGCATAGCAGGAGTAAAAATGCCTTTTATATCAGATAACAGCAAGTCAAGTAATATTTAGTGCCATATTTTCATTTTGATGATGAACTACTATGTGTTTCTAATAGTCAAACACTGTAAAGCAGCTAAAAATGTACTGTCCTGCATGGGTGTTCTTGTTGTTTTTCCAGGTTATACAACATTTATTGTAATTGGTTGTGTTTATTATCTAATTACAATGTTTCAGGTTCTAGAGCAACAATGCAGAGTGCATGTTTGTGTGTCTGCAATGATCAATCCATCCATTCAAGCAGTAAACGTGTACGGGGAAGACTTTCCTGCATCAGTGACTTTATCGTGGTCAATAATTCTAGTTATAGTGAAGTCAATGAAACCAATGAGGTGAAAGCATAACCATATCCAAAACGATGAATGAGGTGGAAGTACACATCCTCTTTCCGTTTACTGTCATCCATCTTGTCACATTCTTAGCCACACTAGCAGCAGTGTATGGAACAGTGGAGCCCTGAATGTGAAATATGTTTCAGGCTGTCTTGAACAAAGTATTGTTAAAGTCAAATCTGATTTGTTAAATTGTGTCCACAGTCGATAGATTGTCCAATTGTAAATAAGCAATCTCTTATGTGGCTTTTTCCACCTTAAAGAACAAGGCTAAAACACTCAGACAAACAAATAAACACAATTGTGATTTGAAGGTTTAGTTAGGTACTCCAGTAGGCCCCGCCTGAGTCGGCTTCGCTGAGCGCTGAGAAAATAATCAAACTTGACTAGCTGAGGAAGTAAATGTCGTAACAAGGTTTCCGTAGGTCAGTGCTTCTCAATTATTTTCTGTTACGCCCCCCTAGGATGAAAAAAACATTTTGCGCCCATCCATCTTCACTCCCCACCGCGACTACAAATAGTATAATTTGTTATAAGTACACCTATGCATCGCATTGTATCATCCTTATCTTTAAATAAAACAAAAAAATAAAAATATAGATCACGTAAAGTACAACAAAGAATAACTTAATTATCATTGTTTTAATCTGTAAAAGAAAAGCAGCAATTTGCCTGAAAAAAAAAAATCCTTATTTTAACTACAAACATTTTTAACTGACTGAAACCATTTGATTTTCAAAGATAACATTTAATAAACTCAATAAATAATAATACATTCAAATTAATTAGTAACATTAAAGTTGGAGCCCGATAAATGAAACACTTACACCTACAAAACAAAAATGAACCCAAAATGTTTTAATCAAAACGAGGATGTCAGGGTTAATGGCTACAATGAGCACGTTTTGTAGTGCACAGCTTTTCGAAGCAAGGTTTGAAGCGTGATACTGCATGATACTGATAAAGCATGTTCAGACTCACACCCACTGGCATGGCGCCCCCCCATTTCAGAAAATCCAAATGTGGGGGTACTCTTAACTGCAGTGTAGAGAAATTCCACAGCCCCCACAGCTACGGTATCTTCTTAAGCTAATGATCTGAGCGTTGTGGTCCCCGGTCTTTGCTGCCACCCATCTCACACTGCACCCGACCCCTTCTGTTGGTGGTGAGCCCATTGGAGGGTTATCAGTAATACGTAAAAACACTAAGGCTTATTGTATAACTAAGCATAAAAAACCACAATGTACTTGATGATAACCTTTTCATTTGTCACACAGGTGTAAAAAAAGTTAAGCATTGTTACTAACTAAATTGATTATAAAAAACTCCTTCCCTAACATTGACAACTACAGGTAATGGCCAAATATTTAAACTCATAATGTGAGTCTTCCTGGGTGTCTTAAAGGGAAACTGCACTTTTTTTGGAATTTTGCCTATCATTCACAATCCTTATGTTAGACAATACCACATATGCTTTTTTTTATGCATTCTAACTAATGCTATCAAAAGTCCGCTTACAATGTAACCTATAGGAGTCGCTCTATTTTGTCTATAAAGTGCCTAAAAAAACCTCGAAACACCTCCATCAACGTTTTATAAACATGCTGTAAGTATATATGTAATGTAATAACAGGCACATTCATAATAACATTTATTATTTACGGGGGCGGCGTGGCGAAGTTGGTAGAGTGGCCGTGCCAGCAATCGGAGGGTTGCTGGTTACTGGGGTTCAATCCCCACCTTCTACCATCCTAGTCACGTCCGTTGTGTCCTTGGGCAAGACACTTCACCCTTGCTTCTGATGGCTGCTGGTTAGCGCCTTGCATGGCAGCTCCTGCCATCAGTGTGTGAATGTGTGTGTGAATGGGTGAATGTGGAAATACTGTCAAAGCGCTTTGAGTACCTTGAAGGTAGAAAAGCGCTATACAAGTATAACCCATTTATCATTTTTAATATTTTGATTATTTTAAGCATACGGCGGCGCATACATTTCAAAATTGTTCGCTTTTTCCCTCACTGATTATTACTCACTCCAGACTTCATGAAAGCCCAAAACATAATACAACATCACTTTCTGTACTATGTCTGCTGTCACTAGGATGCCAATTGCTAGAATGTTGATATATTCCCATTTAGATGAAGAATGACATATAATCCTCACAAAGAAAAAGGGGGTAGAACCAAGCGTCTTTCTCGCCATTTCCGAGGCTAAATTGGATGCCAGAGTTTACCAACTTGTCAGATGATGTCTTCATCCTTCTACTATCAAGATGAAAGTCATTATTTATGATGTAGACTAAACTTCCACAAGCTCTGAGGCGAAAAGCAGCTCACCAGCTCAAGACGTTAATGTACATAGGAGCAACAAGCTTGTTTGCTCTCTGTGAAAATGCACCGCTAAAATTAGTTTGTCTGCGTTAGCGCTTATAATAATAATATCACTAATAAATTGGTCAGTATTCAGGTCACGACATGTAAATGGAGTATTGTTGGAGCATTTTGGATGGTTATTTAGAGGGCTTTGTGGGTGGATTAGAGGACCTCCCATTAACTCCATTGTAAGCAGATTTTATATACGTTTATTTACAAGTTAGAATGCATTAAAAATACATCTGTCTTCTTGTCTCTCATAATGATTGTGAATGATAGGCAATATTCCAAAATAAGTACAGTTCCCCTTTTAAGGCTGGTTCTTCTTTTGGATCAATCCACTGAAAGCAAAACACAATCAATAATAATAATAACACATATTTTGATGGTCATGAACTTGACCTTTGTATTTTTGAAGAAAGCTTTGTTTAACTTTAGAGGCATTGAGCACAGACGGAAAGAATGGTTAACAAGGGACCCTTTAAACAAAGACGATCAAGTGCAACAATGGAGGAATTCTAAAGACAACTTGGAGAGAAGAGCTGGTGAAGGAATGTGCAGGAAAGCGTTAAGTGGAAGCAAATTAATGAATACATAAAAAATACCCTTAGTAGATTAGAAAGCAAACATTTACTGACCCACCAGAAATGACAGAAAACGTTCTTTTTAGTTGTTCAACCCTCCTGCATAGTTTGAAGATTACGCTTATTGACTTCCTTTTAAAAAAACACCTTTGAATGAATAGCGCCGCACAGCGAGAAAAACACATGCTAGATATTGTTTTTGAAGGCATGTGTTTAATTATCCCCACACAATGGGCCTTTGTACTGTTTGTGTAAGTCCATTCATAAACCCCTCTGACTACTATACAAAATGCCGCTAAGCAATAGTCACCAAAGTTCTTCTTAGAAGATGGTCTTTCATTTTACAGCATGGCATGAGGTTTATGCTCGGCTCAGTCATGAGCAAGATGAGGCCACTTCCACTGATGTAACTCTTGCCAATAAAAAGCTGTAGTTGGTGAAATATATGACTGAGCTATATACCACACGCACATACTGTATATAACCACTGTTTATTAGGCAAAAGTCTCATCCATCTTGGTCGTTTCGCTGCACTTTTCCCACCAGCTTGCAAATGCATCTTGGCATATGGAGAGGACGAGAGTGAAATTTTGAGTGTTGTTAATATTTTGTAGGTGGCAAATGTGCTGACCTGTGAAGAGCAGTTTAAATAGGAGACCCTCACATTCAGTCAGCAGGCACAGCTATTAGTTTTATTATATCCATATTCATTAATCATATTTACTGCCTCTTGAATCGACTCAATGTACAGACCTTGACACACATTCAGAATTACAGAGCATCACGGCCGTCTCATTCAATTTTCACATTTGTTAATTATAATTCGCTGTGTGTAAGGGTGCGTTCTTTGACATGCAAAGGGAAGTTAGAGGTTATCGTCGAAATGATCATCCAGTTATTAATCTCCTGCCAGCTCCATTCAAATACTATCAAGCACACACACCAAACGCTACCAGAGTGACAATATTCTCGGTTGCGGTGAATTATTCATAGTCTTATTGTGAAGAAGTGTAATTATGCACTTTTGTATGACACATTTGAAGTATTTTATAGTTGACGTGATGTGATTACCTGAGGACTGCAGTGAAGAAAAACTGCAGTACTGCATTCTGTCTCAGTAATCGAATAGCGTGTGCTTAGGAAAAGATCATATGAAGGACAAGAACCCTAACTAAAATATGAACTAGCTGTCTCCTCCTTGAAACCATAGTTGGGTATGAAAAAGTCATGGTTTTAAACTATTCATACCTGCATTAAGTTTAAAGGCAATATGTATTTTTCTTTAGTTGAGTTCATTAGTAAGAACACATGAAGGTAGCATTTGTGTATTGCAAGAACCCATTACATTTTGGTGCAGAAACATGGATCCGTGTTTCCCACAGGACTGCAAAATATTTGTGTCAGTGGTGAGTTAGACAGTGGACTGATGTAATCAAATCAAATCAACTTTATTTATATTTTTCCACTCGGCCTGCGCCCCGGCCTGAGGTAACAGTTGGTTGGGGGGCGCATAATAAATGAAAATAACATAACATAACATGACACAATCGTCGATTTTGCATAATTGGCGATGACACGTTTGAAAAAGTGAGTAAAACACATAAGAAGCAAAACAAATATGTTTAGAACCACAATGTTTCTTCTGTCTTGTTTTCGTCCTTGTTTTTAATGTCACAGGACAAAGCAGCCTCTAAGGCAGTGGTTCTTAACCTGGGTTTGATCGAACCCTAGGGGTTCGGTGAGTCGGCCTCAGTGGTTCGGCGGAGCTTCCGCCGCGGAGGTCAAGACACACCCGACTCATCGCGTAAATAAAAACTTCTCCCTATCGGCGTATTATGGATACGGCAACAGCAGAAGTCCCACTGATTTGCAGGTGTGTAATTTGTTGTGAGTTCATGCACTGTGTTGGTTTTGTTCTTTGAACAAGGTGATGTTCATGCACGGTTCATTTTGTGCACCAGTAAAAAAACATAACTTTGTCTTGAATTTGAAAAAAACAAAATATTTTATTTTTCACTAAAGAAGGGTTCGGTGAATGCGCAAATGAAACTGGTTGGGTTCGGTACCTCCAACAAGGTTAAGAACCACGGCTCTAAGGACTTTCAGAGAGGTAAGGGGGCGGTAGCAGTACTTAGCGATACGTGCTTTCGATTCAGGGAGTCCAGAAGTCCTCACTGTATTTGTCGCTATTCGCTTTTTTGAAAAAGCCTATCCAGAGGGCTCTGATTACTCGCTAAGTATACAAAGTCGCTAAGTTGGCAACACTGATCCCTCCTCCTTCGATAGATATAATGTGCTTATAAGCAAAGGCAAACATCTAATGTTATATTTGTTTGTGGTGGTCTAAATGTATTTGTGGTGTGCTTCCACAAATAAATTAATGTATGGGAATCCCTGTTTGTATAATAATTTCCAACATTGGTACAGTGTAGGGATTGGCCATTGATCAGTATCGGCCAATTTCATCGTGAAAAAGTATGTGATCGGCAAAAAAACGATTATTGCTTTTCAATGCTAATCACAAAAGTCGATGCCAGCTGGTTGACACTGTATTTATTTTTGGTGCCTCGGCTGGCAGAGTCACGCAACAATGCATTATGTAATTGTTGTACTAAGATTTGACACATTTTATAATATATAAATAAAATGTAACAATTTGTTGCATTATGTAATAAACCATCAAAGTTGATGCCTATCAAAAAAAAACTATCAGAGCAACTCAAAACATTTCATATTCATTAAAACTCATTTAAAATACCAATTCAGCTAGAAAGGTGACTTTGTGTCCAAACAGTTTTTATTGCTGAATACAGCAAAACTACCTGCTGTGATTTGTTTAATATTGTATTTCTGTGTATCAATTGTGTGAAGTTGTAAACTTTCTCTGGATCACATTTGATCCAAACTATCTCATAATCTGGATGTGTACTACATTGTTTAACATTATTTTTTTTCACAAAACAATACTGCCATGCATTGTACTTTACAGTAGATGGGACATTCTGTAGACCAACAGTTAGGCATGTCGGCTTATGGAAGTGACACAGATTTGATTCCCTTGACCGGAATCAGTAGTCTGAGGTTTCCCAAATGTGTCACCTGTGGTGTGTGTGCTGGGTCCCTCCTAAAGTCAAATGTGTTGCAATGCAAACAAAATGTGTTAATGACACAACAAGTCCATCCATCCATCCATTTTCTACCGCTTGTCTCTTTTGGGCTCGCGGGGGGTGCTGGAGCCCATCTCAGCTGCATTCGGGCGGAAGGCGGTGTACACCCTGGACAAGTCGCCACCTCATCGCAGGGCCACAACAACAAGTCTTTGTCTGAAATGTTTCGCACATCGTTGCCGTCATTTCAACCTGGGAATGCATCATCTATCTTTTTGTCTCTGTTAGGTTCTCTCAGACACTTACTTGTTTTCCCTGTTGGCTGGGAGCACTTTAATTAATATCCTAGATGGTTAATCGGCTCATGATTCATTTCCCATGGTACAATCGCTGATTTGAATGTGTTTCCTCAGTTCCAGCTCCAAAGAGGCTGCGTTTCAAAGCAGTGAACTCAAACACCCTGCTTGTTGCCTGGAAGGAGCCCAAAGGAGACTTTGATAGTTACCTGTTCCTCTACAACAGCATACCAGGTAGGATGGATTTATTGTAAAAGACAACTCCCATAAATGCACATTTAAAAACTCTCAGAACTGTCACCACCAGAGGAAAAAAATGTGCTATGCAAATTGGAAATGACTCCACTTTGAGGAAGAATATCTCATTATTACTTAAATTTTCTGTATGTCAGGATGGATAATGTCATTTGCTTCTTATCTAAAGTCCTCCCAAGGGATTACACTGTTGAGAAACATGGCAATCTAAATCTCGGTTCTGCATCTCTTCCAAGTTTGAGAAAAGGACATTTAAGACTGCATGTTATCTGTAAGTACGTTTGAAAGTATGGAAAGTAGCATCTTTCATGATTTTAATCTACATTTAAAGGGGTACTATGACTTTTTGTTATACATTCAAAACACTTTATTGTTGTCTACATAACATGTAATGGTTGTTCTTTGGTCAAAACATTGGATAGATTATGTTTTACAGACCATATTGAAGCTGCTTTCTGACTGTCTCTTCAGAATGCTCCATTTTGTGGGCGCTCTTATTCACATGCCTCCACTTTAACTGTGTCAGCTCCTCGTCAGCCATGTTGTAGTTTTTAACGCTTCCATATCGAGTCTACTGACAAATATAATTCAGAACAATACGCTACTTTGTATTACAAATGGCAACAGCAGAGGATGCATCTACATGCATGAGCCAGTCTGCCCCACAACAAGAGGATAAAGTAAAATAAGGAGTTTATTGACTACAGCGTTGGACGACAATGGCGGATTCACGCAAAGCCCTTCGAATAAACTCCGACCATATATGGAAATATATGCTGACGTCACACTTGGGAAAAACGTCACAAATTGGGCAAATTCCAAACGGCTCGTTTGGAGGAAGAATGAAGGAAGGCAAGATTGTTTTATACATATCTCTGCCATTTGATTTCACATTTTTGTGACTTATACAGATCCTAAATATACAAAAACAGGTACCAATAGGTAAGAAAAGATGATTTCGCATAATAAGTCCCCTTTAAAACACTTCTTTGTGGTCTAGATAATACTGTATATATTAAAAATTGGGAAGGTAACGATTCGATTCAAGTCATATTTTGATGCTGTTGATAGAATTCAGGGATGATATTAGATTAATTAGAACAATACGATTCAAAATTATTTAGTGATTTGAAATCGATTCAGTAGCATTTTACATTAACAAATCACCAGTGTGACTGTGGAATAAACACTGGATATTGGACACTGCAAGTGACGTTTCCTATATTCCCATTAGTTATTGTTAGGGAATTAGGTAGAAATGAACTTTGGATAAAAACAAGCAAGTAAACAACAATTAATGGACAATGCAGTCACATCTTATTTGAATAAAGTGCAACAAACACTTTAGGTTGATTAACAAGAGGAAACCTTTTCTGCTCTGATTTTCAATATTCAAGAAATGTTCAATAAAAGTACATTAACCAACATTTTACCTGTCGATTTCCCTAGTACTTCTGATTTTGTTTTTCAACATAAACATAATATAATATCAATATAAAAAACAAAGTGCAACCAACAAATCTTTAGGTTGAATTAACAGAGAAATTAGGTACAACTAAATATTTTCAGATTACATGAGCAGTGGTTTGACCTGCTAGTACTCTCATTTGAATAAATAGCTACGATAGCTGAGAAAAGTTACAATAAATGTAAACGTCCCAACACAATAACTTTCAGCTATAGCATGATTGCAAAAGCCACACAAATACAAACGCTAACACAATGATATAAAGTCATAACACAAAAATGTAAGCCAAAACACAACAATATAGAGACGCAACGAAGTGACAGTGGACAGGTTTCAACGATGGACCACTATGGCTGGGCGGAAAACTGAAAACTATATGATGAACGAATATGGAAAATTAAGTGAAGTGTGACCACTTTCTCAGTCATAAAAAAGGTTTTTTTACTTTTTCAATAATATTAATATACAATGTGCATTACAGCGTTTTCAGCATTCCGCCTCAGCTTGGTCCGTCGGCAAAATTTGGTCCGCTCTCACTTCCGTTGTGTCTGTTGCAGCTTTAAATAATTGTGTTATGACATTTGCATTTTTTGTGACCTCTCTCGACCACCGTCGGTATGCGCCGTTTTTGTTTGGATGACTAATGGCGTCGGGCAGACTGACTTGAGTAATGTTTAACATCCTTATCATTAAAATGCTAAACTTTATATAAGGTCTGCCGTTCTTTACTCCAATGTTGTTTTTTTTCTAGTATCGATAAAATCGATATATTACCTTTTAAAACAATGTTGGATCGATACCTATCTTCCCAAAGGCCAACTTGTCGAGCACATATCGAAATAGTTGAATTCTAAAAATACAAATCGATATATCGAGTAATAGTTACTAGGGATGATACTCGAAACCGGTTTTCCCGGTTGTTCGATAAGAAAAGAACCGAGTCCTCGAACTGGAATCCCTTTTTGAAAACCGGTACCCGTTATCGAGACCACTATAGTAAAGAAAAAGAGTTGGTTCTTTATTCAAATCCCTCGGAACGAATCCCATCCTGACCAGAAATGCCCCTTGAGACATCACAAGAATTTACGTCACGTGGCTCAGTCATTAGGCGCAGATAGGGAAAGCAGGAAAAACAATGGAATAATAAAGTTCAAAACAAAAGGTATAATCCAATGAATAACTTTACTGAGAGATTTGAGCAGGGTACAAACACATGACGAACACTTTTACGACCAACCAGAAACATAGCAACCAGGCTAGCACCGCACCTCCTTTACGGCAGCTGTCACAACGTTCTTAAAGCAACCGCAGCACATACATATATATACAACATATATGACATGATCTCCCTTTTTCAACTTTTGTTTTTCTTTCCTTGTAAACAAAACAAAATCACACTGTATATGTGTTGTCTGTCTAATTATAAATAATGCAGACGAGGCGTGTTGGCTGAGTTCTTGGCGTTTACTTTCAGGGGTGACGACATGCAACAACACTTTTCGGGGCTACCGCGCATGCTCGTCACTCCCGTTGCATGCTGGGTAGTGTAGTTGTTATGTTCCCTAGCTCATAACATCACATCTTTCCCCCTATAAAGAAAGATTTTAACTCAATAAAGTGTATTTCTTTTTTTAGCTTTAACTTTTCATTTTTTAGCATTGTAACCACATTTGCAAACAACTTTTCTCTTCATAGAATTTTCTTTCAATAAAGAAATAAAGCGCAAAAATGTCAAAGCATCATAACAAACAGTTATGTCAAATAGCAGCAGAAGTGCACTTTTTGGAGAGCTGTATTATTTTCAGTTTTGTGCCCAAGGGACTGATTTTATTTAACACTATATTATTATTTATACACCTATAGTGATCACAGAGACAGCTTGTTTTTGTGTTACTGTATATATTTGTTGTTCTGAAAAATCCCACTTAATATACTTTGGGTAACAACAGTCAATATTTATTTATTTTATTTTATTTTTTTAGGGGGGTAACAGTCAATATTTATTTATTTATTAGATTTTATTTTTTTCTTATATAATAAAAGTGAGCTTTTGTTAAACCAAATATTGTGTGGTTTTTTCCATATACAACAACCTATCTGGACTCGATAAGAGAATCGATAAGGAATCGGTTCGATAAGAGGATTCGATAATAGGCTCGAACTTGATAATTTCTTATCAAACATCATCCCTAATAGTTACGACTCTATTAGATATACTTTGGTGTACAATTTGGGTAATTTTTTCTCCACGGTCACTTTTATAACCTGTTTTTTGAGTCTGTCTGCAAGATGTTTGTTTTTGATTGATTGATTGAGACTTTTATTAGTAGATTGCACAGTACAGTACATATTCTGTACAATTGACCACTAAATGGTAACACCCGAATAAGTTTTTCAACTTGTTTAAGTCGGGGTCCACGTTAATCAATTCATGGTGTAAATATATACTATCAGCATAATACAGTCATCACACAAGTTAATCATCAGAGTATATACATTGAATTATTTAAATTTTTTACAATCCGGGCGGTGGGATGTGGAGGGGGCTGGGGCGGGGGGGTTAGGTTTGGTTGATATCAGCACTTCAGTCATCAACAATAATATCATCTGAGAAATGGACATTGAAACAGTGTAGGTCTGACTTCGTAGGATATGTACAGCGAGCAGTGAACGAAGTGAGCTCAGAAAACATAAGTTTCCGGAGGCGTTCCCAGATCACAAATGAAATCACGCCACAGCCTCTCCAAAAGTATCATAATTTATCTTTTAAAATGTACACTTTTCAATATATGTCTTGAAGTCGTCACCACTATTAACTAGAAAATAAACTTCATGGACATTGCATAAATTCACCCGGTCACAACATTAGGTACACATGCACACCCGCCGATTGATTCAGAAAGTGCATTAAAAATGTTGCTCTTAGCAGCATTTATGTTACTGCACATCAGTGTTAATATTAGCGCATTCCAAGATTAGGTGAAAATAAAACTTTATCGTACCGTTTTTGTTGTTCCTCATAGCCTGAAGCATAGGGGTATGAGCTCTTCCCCTTCCGGCTGAGAACCTCGCAAACAGAGTCTCATGCCAAAATGCTATTACCCTATGATTTGATGCTTTGGCATTGTTTAATACTAGTGTCAAAATTTCATTATAGGTCCCCTTTAATGAGTTCTGATGAAGTCAATGATCAAGACTCAAGAAGCTGCACACACAGCATTGTCTCACCCTGCATCTTGCAAACAGTGGACAAGTGTTGCAATGTCAAGTATGACATTCTTGTATAATATATTGCTTGGTCACCCTCATTGCCATCTACATCTCCTAAAGCATGTAATCAGAGTTGCTCTGCAGTACTTGTTTGTCACATAAACTTCTTTACTAATGATGCTGCCCACCCTGCAATTGTTGCGTATTAATGCGGTGGCGAAACAACGCAGCAGATAATTCTTACTCAGCTGCTGTAAAAGTGAAGAAGTGGGTCTGAATAAGCACGTTGTAACCTAAAATGTCCCCCTTACAAACAACCCATGGCAAGAGCAGCCTTGTCTGACAATTTCGTGCTGCGTTTAATGGCGTAGAAAAGAATAAAAAAGTCAAATTTATGGTCACTTCCTTTCTCTCAGCGAGGGAGTGAGAGTGCCGCAGTGGTTCCCTGGCACTCAGCACATGCAGTAAAAATATTGGCTCCTCCACGGTGTCCTTTCCATATCTCCTGCTCTCTACATGGTTAACAACACCTCGACATGTCCATGTTCTCCTTTTACCTCTAAATCATTTCATATCCTCAAATTGTTTTTAATTTGAGTTGTACAACTATTTTCTAAATAATAACCCGACCAACCGTCCACCCCTTCATCCTCTCTCTTCAAACACAATTGAGGCAGACGGATCTTTGTTTTGTTCAAGGGTTTTTCTATAGATGATGAATATTTTTTCAATTTGTCCGTCTGATAAGCATACATGCGTTAGTGACCCGTACCAAAAGTCAAATGAAGACCGAATCGTACAAAATCTGAAGCTATTTCCTCATACAAAATAATGTAAATCCAATGATTTATTTCCAGACACCCAAAAATATTAACACATAAAGCATTTTTATAGAGATTAATTATAATTCACACCACCTTTGTACTTTCTTTCGAGTTGATTCTTGAACCCAATTGTTTCTCACCTTCTTTATTAAAGTGTCAAATTTTGTTTGGCTCATTGGTGAATAATTATGCAGTCAAACTCATTAAGGGTTGTCGCTATCATTTTTTCGTTTTTTTATCGAGTATTCTTATGATCAGTTTGTCTGAATAATCAAGTAGTCAGATAAAACCCTTCATAGCCTCAATACGTATTTTGAAAAAATACTTGAAATAAACAAACATTTTTCAGCTTGTTATATTGTTTGTTTTCAAAAACTAAATCCCCCATGATCCCTTGTTCAGTTAGGGCAGGGGTCGGCAACCCAAAATGTTGAAAGAGCCATATTGGACCAAAAATACAAAAACAAATCTGTCTGGAGCCGCAAAAAATTGAAAGCCATATTACATGTGTCTTGAGATATACATTTAATTAAGAGGACTTAAAGGAAACTAAATGACCTCAAAAATACCTACAAATGAGGCATAATGATGCAATATGTACATATCGCTAGCCTAAATAGCATGTTAGCATCGATTAGCTTGCAGTCATGCAGTGACCAAATATGTCTGATTAACACTCCACACAAGTCAATAACATCAACAAAACTCACCTTTGTGCACTCATGCACAACGTTAAAAGTGTGGTGGACAAAATGAGACAGAAAAAGTGGCATAAAACACGTCCTAGAAAGTCGGAGAAAGTTATACATGTAAACAAACTATACGGTGAGTTCAAGGAATGCCAAAATAAGTAGGACAAAACGGCACTCGCCAAATACTCGAATCAGTGAAGCATATTTAATACAAACAGTGTGATTTATAACAATTAGGGAGGTTTGTGTCATGTTTGTCCTCCTACAGAAACCATACTAAAACAAAAAAATAGATTTTTTTCCCCTCATCTTTTTCCATTTTCATACATTTTTGAAAAATCTCCAGAGAGCCACTAGGGCGGCGCTAAAGAGCCGCATGCGGCTCTAGAGCCGCGGGTTGCCGACCCCCGATGTTAGGGCAAGCAGATCAGAAAACTATTACTTGTATTCCGTCATGTGACTTTTTCCCAAAAGTGAAAACCAGTGGTTGTCAACTAAGCCAAGATGGCTGTTGTACTGTAACTATCTGAGTACAAAAGATCTTCCTGCAAAAAGCAGATACGAGCAAAAAATCCAACTATGCAATGTAATAGATCCCTAGACTTTATCAAAAAAAGATTTGTCGAGTGATATCAAGGATTATATGTCAGTTGCGTTCCCGGACATATTGAACTATTGTGTTCCAGGCGCCATACTACACAACAAAACAGATGAAAAGGCCTACAACTTCTTTGTGTGTGGCTGGGTTAAGGAAATTGGTATCAAGACTCTCCCCGATAAAAATGCATCGTTTTTGCTCGGGTAAGGTTGCATTTCATGATTTAGCTTCGCGTCGACTGCCATGTTTGTTTCTGTTGCACGTGCCGTTTACGAGTAGCATGTTTTTCCCTGTCTTTAACAAAATATAACTATAAATGTCAACATTGTGTATGTGCTGAAAGCTTCATTTGTGATCGTTGCCTTTGGTAAAAGCTTAACTCTTTTGGGTTTTGCTTACATTTGCTTTCTTTTATTTAGACTGTCCGAGTCGCTGTGTAAAAAAATACAAATAATATTAAACATAATACTTAAATGGGAAATAACGTTAAAAATATATCAAACAAACCTTTAATGAAGTGATCAATGCAAACTCATGCTTTGTTCAACTCTGCTCACTTGGACTGGAGTGTCAGCTGCTTTTCTCGTTGTTTCGTAAAATCTTGCACTCTTCCGCCCTTTTTGATTACATCTCGAGGAACTCTGAAGAAACGTTTATGTTTTTCAAAATGTTTATTTAAAAAATATTTGCATGTTATTTGAAACACTTGCGGCCTGATTTACTAAGATCCAAATACCATGCGCTGAACAGCATGTACAATCTATAAAATGGCGTGTAATATTAGTGGGCTTGTTGCATGTGATGTACTAACACTGCGGGTGTAATTGTAAAGTGGTGCAGAACGCCTTATTTAAATGACAATTTTGCATGTACTATATTGGGCATTGCCACAAAGACACTTTTTTTCTGCACATTTATGTCATCTGTGTGGTTTTAAACAAGCAGAAAACATCTACCACCTTTTATGACCATTTTAAAAGCAGTCGTGTTGTGCATTTACAATTATACACTCGTGTGTCTGTCTGTCTGTCCTTGCAGCGTGAGCACCGATCCCAGGTAGAACTGTCAGTTTGCACATGCTTTTCAAACATATTAAATCAATCAATCAATCAATGTTTATTTATATAGCCCTAAATCACAAGTGTCTCAAAGGGCTGTACAAGCCACAACGACATCCTCGGTACAGAGCCCACATACGGGCAAGGAAAACTCACCCCAGTGGGACGTCAATGTGAATGACTATGAGAAACCTTGGAGAGGACCGCATATGTGGGTAACCCCCCGCCCCTCTAGGGGAGACCGAAAGCAATGGATGTCGAGTGGGTCTGACATAATATTGTGAAAGTCCAACACATCAGCGAAAGTCCAGTCCATAGTGGGGCCAGCAGGAACCATCCCGAGTGGAGACGGGTCAGCAGCGTAGAGATGTCCCCATCTGATGGACAGGCTAGCGGTCCACCCCGGGTTGGGAGCAGAGTAGAAAAGAAAAGAAAAGAAACGGCAGATCAACTGGTCTAAAAAGGGAGTCTATTTAAAGGCTAGAGTATACAAATGAGTTTTAAGATGGGCCTTAAATGCTTCTACTGAGGTAGCATCTCTAATTTTTACCGGGAGGGCATTCCATAGTATTGGAGCCCGAATAGAAAATGCTCTATAGCCCGCAGACTTTTTTTGGGCTCTGGGAATCACTAATAAGCCGGAGTTCTTTGAACGCAGATTTATTGCCGGGACATATGGTACAATACAATCGTCAAGATAGGCAGGAGCTTGACCGTGTAGTATTTTATACGTAAGTAGTAAAACCTTAAAGTCGCATCTTAGGTGCACAGGAAGCCAGTGCAAGTGAGCCAGTATAGGCGTAATATGATCAAACTTTCTTGTTTTTGTCAAAAGTCTAGCAGCCGCATTTTGTACCATCTGTAATCTTTTAATGCTAGACATAGGGAGGCCCGAAAATAAAACGTTACAGTAATCGAGACGAGATGTAACGAACGCATGGATAATGATCTCAGCATCGCTTGTGGACAAAATGGGACGAATTTTAGCGATATTACGGAGATGAAAGAAGGCCGTTTTAGTAACACTCTTAATGTGCGACTCAAACGAGAGAGTTGGGTCGAAGATAATACCAAGATTCTTTACCGAGTCGCCTTGTTTAATTGTTTGGTTGTCAAATGTTAAGGTGGTATTATTAAATAGATGTCGGTGTTGAGCAGGACCGATAATCAGCATTTCCGTTTTCTTAGCGTTGAGTTGCCAAAAGTTAGCGGACATCCATTGTTTAATTTCATTAAGACACGCCTCCAGCTGACTACAATCCGGCGTGTTGGTCAGCTTTAGGGGCATGTAGAGTTGGGTGTCATCAGCATAACAGTGAAAGCTAACACCGTATTTGCGTATGATGTCACCTAGCGGCAGCATGTAAATACTAAAGAGTGCAGGGCCAAGAACCGAACCCTGGGGAACTCCGCACGTTACCTTAACATAGTCCGAGGTCACATTGTTATGGGAGACACACTGCATCCTGTCAGTAAGATAAGAGTTAAACCAAGACAAGGCTAAGTCTGTCATCCCAATACACGTTTTGATACGCTCTAATAAAATATTATGATCAACAGTATCGAAAGCGGCGCTAAGATCAAGAAGCAGCAACATAGATGAAGCATCAGAATCCATCGTTAGCAATAGATCATTAGTCATTTTTGCGAGGGCTGTCTCCGTAGAGTGATTTGCCCTGAAACCGGACTGAAAAGGTTCACAGAGATTGTTAGACGCTAAGTGTTCATTTAGCTGCTGTGCTACAATTTTTTCGAGGATTTTCGAGATAAACGGAAGGTGGGACACCGGCCGGTAGTTTACCAGGAGATCAGGATCGAGGTTAGGTCTTTTGAGTAGAGGATGAATAACCGCTTTTTTGAATGCTAGGGGAACAGTGCCAGAGGAAAGTGATAAGTTTATAATATTTAACACTGATGGACCTATTAATACAAAAAGCTCCTTGATAAGTTTCCCAGGAATTGGGTCAAGTAAACATGTTGTTTGTTTTGTCCCATTTACACATTTTGACGATTCCTCCAATGTTATTTCATCAAAGAGAGAGAAACTATTTTGGAGGGCGGTATCCGTCGTATATACAGTCGTATTTGTGTTAGTAGAACCCAGTTGTAGCTGCGATGCATTGTCTTTAATCTCTTTTCTAATGACTTCAATTTTCTTATTAAAGAAATTCATAAAGTCATCTGCTGAGTGGGTGGAGCTACTGGGGGGAGTCCCTTGTTGGGTTAGCGATGCTACTGTACTAAACAGAAATTTAGGATAATTTTTGTTGAGGTGGATGAGATTTGAGTAATATTTAGCTTTAGCTGAGGTAAGCATGCGTTTATAAGTTATTAAACTATCACACCATGCTTGATGGAAAACCTCAAGTTTAGTCGCACACCATTTGCGTTCCAGCTTTCTATATGATAATTAAAACGCAAAATAGTGCTCACAAAACGCAAAATAGTGCTCACAAAACCGTGAGGAGCGTTCATTAATCAACTTGCGCATGCTAAATAATTAAATTTGCATCTTCTCCAAGAAGCACTTTGCATATTAATAATTAATTATTTAATTAATGGATTGCACGCCTCATTCTGCACACTTAAGAGACGCAATCCACTTTGCACACGTTTAGTAGATCAGCTTTGCGTGTGATATCGGGTTTCCACGTGTTTTAGTACACACAATCCTTTAGTAAATCAGACTGTGTGTACAATTGATAACTAGTGTAGACCGTCCTTTTTAAATGAGGTTTTTGCGTGTACTACTTGCTGTGTCCATGGGAACACTCCTTTCCCTTCACATTCATGTTAGGAAAGGATAGGACAGACTTTATTCATCCCACAATTGGGAAATTATGTGGTTGCAGGGCAGATACAAAAAAGCCACAATAATAGAGGAAAACAAGAGGAAAATATCAAAGAATACAGAGGACATAAAATACATCAAAAGAGCACAGACCGGCTGCAACGAATTGCCACTGCAGTACTGCCAATCTATATACAGCTACAAAAGTAAAACAACGAAAAAACAAAAAATGGGCAATAAATAAAAAATATTGCGCACATTGATTGATTGATTGAGACTTTTATTAGTAGGTTGCACAGTGAAGTACATATTCCGTACAATTGACCACTAAATGGTAACACCCGAATAAGTTTTTCAACTTGTTTAAGTCGCGGTCCACTTAAATTGATTCATGATACAGATATATACTATCATATATACTATCATCATAATACAGTCATCACACAAGATAATCACATTGAATTATTTACATTATATACAATCAGGGGTGTGGAGGGGGTGGGGGGTAGGATATGGACAGCAAGTAGTGGACATATATATAGAGAGAGAGAAAGAGAGCGAGAGAGAGATCAGAAGGCATAAGAAAAAGTATCTGCATTTGATTGTTTACATTTGATGATTAGCAATCCGGGCAGGGTGTTAGTTTAGGGTTGTAGCTGCCTGGAGGTGAACTTTTAGTGCGGTTTTGAAGGAGGATAGAGATGCCCTTTCTTTTATACCTGTTGGGAGCGCATTCCACATTGATGTGGCAAAGAAAGAGAATGAGTTAAGACCTTTGTTAGTTCGGAATCTGGGTTTAACGTGGTTAGTGGAGCACCCCCTGGTGTCGTGGTTATGGCGGTCATTTACGTTAAGGAAGTAGTTTGACATGTACTTCGGTATCAGGGAGGTGTAGTGGATTTTATAGACTAGGCTCAGTGCAAGTTGTTTAACTCTGACCTCCACCTTGAGCCAGCCCACTTTGGAGAAGTGGGTAGGAGTGAGGTGGGATCTGGGGTGGAAGTCTAGAAGTAACCTGACTAGCTTGTTCTGAGATGTTTGGAGTTTAGATTTGAGGGTTTTGGAGGTGCTAGGGTACCAGGAGGTGCATGCGTAATCGAAAAAGGGTTGAACGAGAGTTCCCGCCAGAATCCTCAAGGTGCTTTTGTTGACCAGAGAGGAGATTCTGTAGAGAAATCTTGTTCGTTGGTTAACCTTTCTGATTACCTTGGTTGCCATTTTATCACAGGAAAGGTTAGCCTCTAGAATGGAACCTAGGTAGGTGACCTCATCTTTCCTGGTGATAACAATGTCACCCACTTTTATGGTGAAGTCATTGACTTTCTTAAGGTTGATGTGGGACCCAAACAGGATGGATTCTGTTTTACCCAAGTGTATGGATAGCTTGTTGTCAGCGAGCCAGGTGCAAGTTCTACACAGCTCAGCACTGAGGATTTTCTCCACCTGTGACTTGTCCTTGCCGGATACCAGCAGGGCAGAGTCATCCGCAAACAAAAACAATTCACAGTTGCATGCCGATGACATGTCATTTATGTATATTAGGAACAGTAAAGGTCCCAATATACTGCCTTGGGGGACTCCACAGCTCACCGAGAGGGGGGGGGGGGGGGGGGGGGGGGACACACACGATTGCACCATGCACAGACAAACAATACAACAAAAACAATATACAGTTATTATGCTCTCCAACCTATGTGCAATTTTGTTGAACTAGCAGCACACACCTATAATCTGTATCACCTTTTATACAATAATAAATCAAAATCAAGACAACCGAAACAATTTTGTGCTTGTTAAAGATGCGCTTTGCAGCGAGATGATGGCCCATCACAACAGCATTCATGTGTCTGGAATGATCCGAGCGCAAGAAAATGCATATTGTAAGACATTTTTATATGGAGGAGATATATTATAATAATACATATATACAATACGAACGGCATTTTAAAAAAAACTGTAGGAGACACTGACACACATCAATTGAATATGTTTTAATCAGCCCCTTAAGTCATCAAGGAGCTATAAAATTATAAAATGAAATTGCCGAATAGAAAAATGTCTAATACTATTAATGAACAGTCCAAATATGTTGGCAAACATGCGTAGGATGGCGCATTCTCTTTCTATTGTCTGTCTTTGTAGCACGATCGCCTCCTTTCTCACAGCCGTGTGCGTAATTCAGTATGCACGCACAATTTTCAGCCTTGATAGATCACACTGCGAGCCTTAAGTAACTATATTATTATCATCTCCTCCCAGTATTCAGTTGTAATGATCAGCGAATATTTTGCATATTCATGAAGACAGACATGCTAAGTAGATTGTAGTCTTTATTCTTATTCTGCTCACTTAAGAGACACAATACTTTGCGCACAAGTTTAGTAGATCCAGTCTGTGTTTAGAACATTTGAACATTCCTGCCACTTCATTTTACATACCATAGTTACCAAGTCTTCTTTTATTTTTTTGACATTACTGCAGTAATACCGTACCGTGGCCTCAATACTGTCACATTATCATACCGTGAGATTCTGGTATAGTTACATCCCTAAAAAGCACATACTGAGTCACCAACACAGCACTTGATTCCGTGGAAATATGTTGGCAAATTCTATATTCAATATTCTCGAATGGTTTACACTAGGAAAACAACACATTGTAGGCTGCAGCACCCCCCGCGACCCTGAGAAGGACACGCGGTAGAAAATGGATGGATGGATGGATATAACATTGCAAAGTAACTAATAATAATTAAAGGCCTACTGAAACCCACTACTACCGACCACGCAGTCTTATAGTTTATATATCAATGAGGAAATCTTAACATTGCAACACATGCCAATACGGCCGGGTTAACTTATAAAGTGCAATTTTAAATTTTCCGCGAAACTTCCGGTTGAAAACGTCTATGTATGATGACGTATGCGCGTGACGTCAATCGTTGAAACGGAAGTATTCGGACCCCATTGAATCCAATACAAAAAGCTCTGTTTTCATCTCAAAATTCCACAGTATTCTGTACATCTGTGTTGGTGAATCTTTTGCAATTTGTTTAATGAACAATGAAGACTGCAAAGAAGAAAGTTGTAGGTGGGATCGGTGTATTAGCGGCGGACTACAGCAACACAACAAGGAGGACTTTGAGATGGATAGCAGACGCGCTAGCCGCCGACCTCACCTTGACTTCCTCCGTCTCCGGGCCGCCGACCGCATCTATGATCGGGTGAAGTCTTTTGTCGCTCCGTCGATCGCTGGAACGCAGGTGAGCACGGGTGTTGATGAGCAGATGAGGGCTGGCGTAGGTGGATAGCTAATGTTTTTAGCATAGCTCTGTGAGGTCCCGTTGCTAAGTTAGATTCAATGGCTTCGTTAGCAACAGCATTGTTAAGCTTCTCCAGCCTGGAAAGCATTAACCGTGTATTTACATGTCCATGGTTTAATAGTATTGTTGATTGTCTGTCTATCCTTTCAGTCAGGGGTTTATTTCTTTTGTTTCTATCTGCATTGAAGCCCAATGCTATCACGTTAGCTCCGTAGCTAAAGAGCTTCGCCGATGTATTGTCGTGGAGATAAAAGTCACTGTGAATGTCCATTTTGCGTTCTCGACTCTCATTTTCAAGCGGATATAGTATCCGAGGTGGTTTAAAATACAAATCCGTGATCCACAATAGAAAAAGGAGAAAGTGTGGAATCCAATGAACCCTTGTACCTAAATTACGGTCAGAGCGAAAAAAGATACGTCCTGCACTGCACTGTAGTCCTTCACTCTCACGTTCCTCATCCACAAATCTTTCATCCTCGCTCAAATTAATGGGGTAATCTTTGCTTTCTCGATCCGAATCGCTCTCGCTGCATTGAAAACAATGGGGAAATGTGAGGAGCCTTTCAACCTGTGACGTCACGCTACTTCCGGTACAGGCAAGGCTTTTTTTACCAGCGACCAAAAGTTGCAAACTTTATCGTCGATGTTCTCTACTAAATCCTTTCAGCAAAAATATGGCAATATCGCGAAATGATCAAGTATGACACATAGAATGGATCTGCTATCCCCGTTTAAATAAAAACAAATCATTTCAGTAGGCCTTTAATGCATTGTTGCGTGACTAATAGTAATTTTTTCATCAAATTTGGTGCATGTTATGCAGTTTTCGACTTTCTGAAGGCTTTAGCTCATATTTCAAAGTACTCATTATTTGTGTGTGTGTGTCATGTAAGGGACAATAATCCCCTTGTACAACCACAAGCAACAAAATGAATATTTGTTGCTCTATTAAGGCGTGTGACCTCATATGCTCCGCCTGAAACACAAATGAGAAAATATTATTCCCAATCATAAACCCGGTGATTACACCTAATGCAGACAAATTAATGTGTTTCCATTTCAAACAGATCTACAGTAAGCAGGTGTGCAAGGACGTAAAAGCCTTCAATTAGAACACTGACGTTAAGTTTACTCATCTTAGTTTTGGAATGCAAATGATACTCACTGGTCCTTCTTTTCCTGAGGGTATCAATACTGTAAAGTTAGGGGGACAGAGGAAAGTGTACGGTGCGGAAAATAAGTATTTAATCCGCAGCTGACTTTGCAAGTTTACACCCTTACAAATATATGACCACTTCAGAATTTCTATGAAAAAAATAACATTACATCCTTTTCCCAACAGAGAAGTTATATACACATTAAGCACACAAATTGCAAGATTTCACCTCTGAGGTAAGGGTTGTTGTGAGAAAGGTGAGGGATTATCCCAGATTTGCACAAAATGAGTTTGTAAATTATAGCAAAGGGTCCTCAGACCAAAGTTGCCTAGAAAAACACAAGTAATACACTTGCAGTGCCCGCAGCTTCCCCTACTCAGGAAGATCCATGAACAACAAACACTTGAATGACTCAGACAAGTCTTGTTAGAATGTAATGTGGTCAGCTAAAATCAAAATTGATCTGTTTAGCGTCAACTCGACTTGACATGTTTGGAGGCAGCGAAATCTGAATATGACCATCCTTACTGTCAACCATGGAGGTGGAAGGTTAGGTCAGGTAGATCTTTATTGTCATTGCACAAGTACAAGGAAACTTTGTTTTCAGCACAAACCCGTTCAAGATGAGACAAACAGTGTTGAATTGTTCTGCTTTAGTGGTGTTTCTCTGACAATAAGAATTCATTATTCCTACTGCGACAACAAGAAACACCTGACCTCCGTGCTTGCCAACAAGGTTTTCTATGAAGGTTAATTTGTGTCTTTATCATGGAAGCTTTTTTTTTTTTACACTGATTTTATGTAACAGAATTTTATGCATTTGAATCTTGGGAACTGATTTTTTTTTACTTCAACTTATGCTGACAATTAAATTTAAAACAATTAAAGTTTTAAAATTCAATGTATAAAAATTCACTGTATAAAATTTGAGTTTATAAAAATTCAGTGTAAAAAAAATCTGTGAAAAAATATTTAGTGTGCAAAAAATTCAGTGTATAAAAATTTGGTGTAAAAAAAAAAAAAAATCAGTGCTGAAAAATCAGCTGTTTCAAAAAGCAAGACTCACTTCCGGTAAATTAACACTGAAACAATCGATCCTGTCTCAGAACCAGCCAATGAGGTGTTAAGTTCGAATTCACGTGACACAGGTCTTGCAAAACAGCATAAAAAAGGCAGTTAACCGGGATACGTGGGCATAATGCAACATGATACACATTTCAATGCAGCACGCTGGATGTTTTGAAACTATAGAAATTATTCCAACGGTTAGAATCTGCACTTTTGAGTGATATACAAATGCTTCATGCAGACCTGGCGCGAACAGAGCGGGGCAGAGTGGGCAGGGCTTGTTTACAGAGCAGCAAATGTCAGACAAAGGCAGATTTCTACACCAAAGTTCTGCAAAACAGTGATATTCTATCGAATATGTGGATGTTTTTTATCCTTTGCGCTTATTCTGCCATGTTTGTTGCATCTTTGTTGTTCTTGCTCGATTATAAAATATGTCGATTAAGGAGGTGGTCTGCAGTAGAGGAGCAACGTTCATATATTCTCAATATTCAGGGTTTTACTGTTCATAGTTATTTTTTGTAAATCCAAGATTCTATATTTTTATGTACATTCTGACTGTCATATAATTCAGTAAAAAAAACTTAAGTTCATTAAATTTTTTAGGTTTGGTATGTGTAACTTTTTTTTACTGTAAAAGACACTCAGAATGTACATGAAAATACAGAATATGGGATTTACAATATTAACTATGAACAATAAAACACTGAATATTGAGATATATGCACGTTGCTCCTCTATTTCCCAAACCACCTCTTTGATTGACATACAGTATTTTATAATTCAGCAATTTTGCCATCTAAGTTACGTTATCATGGATGCTGCTTATTTCAGCAAGACAATGCCAAGCCACGTGTTACAACAGCGTGGCTTCGTAGTAAAAGAGTGCGGGTACTAGACAGACCTGCTTGTAGTCCAGACCTGTCTCCCATTGAAAATGTGTGGCACATTATGAAGCGTAAAATACGACAACGGAGACCCCGGACTATTAAACAACTTAAACTGTGCATCAAGCAAGAATGGGAAAGAATTCCACCTGAAAAGCTTCACAAATTGGTCTACTCAGTTCCCAAACGTTAACTGAGTGTTGTTAAAAGGAAAGGCCATGTAACACATTGGTAGAAATGCCCCTGTGCCAACTTTTTTGCTGCCATTAAATTCTAAGTTAATGATTATTTGCAAAAAAAACATTGCTTTCTTAGTTCGAACATTAAATATTATGTCTTTGCAGTCTACTCAATTGAATATAGGTTGAAAAGGATTTGCAAATTATTGTATTCTGTTTTTATTTACGAATTATACAACGTGCCAACTTCACTGATTTTGGGTTTTGTAGTTTAGGTTAGCAAACAATAGGGGAGGGGTTGGGATGTTAATTTTAAGGAAATTGAAAATATTTTTAATTTTTGTGTTTGTTTTTGCTTTTTTTCCCCTGAAAAGGTCTAGAAAAGGATGGGTTGTCTTATATTCAGGTTTCTTAGATTTGGCAGCAGTACTTTACGGTAGTTCAACTTTGGCCTGTTTTCTTGTTCCTTGTCTCTGATAGGTGGTCATCAGAGGGAGATCATCATATCAAAAAGTGACAGTAAAGTGTTGATAACCGACTACGACCCGTCCAAGGACTACATCTTCAGTGTAATTTCTGTCAGGGGTAGCACTCAGAGTAAACCACTGCAGGGCAGACATAAAGGTATGTTTACTTTTTTTTTCTATTGCTCCGTTGCTATTTCTTGACATGGCTCAGGTCTATCAACGGAAAGATTATTGACTAAACTCCCAAATCTCCTGCAAGACCTTTTGAAATACCCACAAACAAGCTATCTAATGTTGCACTTCAGTGATGCTGTATTGTGTGTCTGTGCTGTGTTCCGCGTGCACTAGCTGAGAGAGGCGAGGGTGGTGGAGGAGTCAAAACCCAGCCACAGCGTCTGACTGATTCATTCACTCTTCCTGAAGATGTCAATGAGATCTCCGGAGGTAAGATAAATGCACACACAGTTTCCAGAGGAATTAAGGGGCCATATGCCCAGGTAACGTGGTGTTCAAATGAATATAAGATGAATTGAAGCAGCAAAAACAGCTGCCGGGGCCATTTCTTAAGCCAGACAAAAACATATTTCCTTGTACAGTTGGATGGGATTGTGATTTCTACTTCCACGCTGAGTCTTTGGGCTTCATGTTGACAAGACAATGTACCTTTTCAAAGTGCACACAGACAGAGCACGAGTGCACACATGTTGGTAAATCATTCACTAAGGTGCGTAGACAGCTCCGACCTGAATTTCCGACAATACGTGTCTTGTGTCTTCATGGTTTTCTATAAACTTGACCTCCGCCCAGACAACACTGTCTGGATTTTCATCTTGTAACCAAGATCCTATTTGAACAGGCAGCTTTTAATACTCTGCCAATGAAATGATGTTCCAAATTCAGGGAAATGTGAGACAAAAAGGAATGTTTCTGCTTGTGTAGAAAATGATAGCACAACCTTGAGCTGTGAAATGACATGTGCAACTTTGTAAATGTATTTTTATTGAACACTCAATTGTATTGTTCTTCAAATACCTTTTACTTTTCCCTTGCTTTTTTCCCCAAATATTTAGTGTAGTGGTACCTCGGTTTTTGTTAGTAATCCGTTCCTAAAGGTACATCCCACGAAGACTGAATCGTACGAAAAACCGCAGCAACATTTCCCTAAGTAACAATGCAAATCCAATTAATCCTTTCCAGAAATATCACAAAATAAATAATTTTAGTTTTACATGTAATATACATATAAATTACACATGAAATTGATTAACATTTAACAGCACTGTTACCTTTTATTGAAAATATTTTTTGCACACAATGAGCATAGAGAGAACAGAGAAGGGGAGAGTCTCATAGATCGCACCTTTGTACTTGGCTGCGAGTTCTTTTTTAAAGTAGCAGTAGAGTGTAAAAACAAGTTGCCTCTATATTGAAGCTATTATCATATATATCTGATGTAGGACACTGAAAGACTTCCAAAGTTTGCGAGTAAATAGATATGATCAAAATAGTATAAATTTCATTGAGATTCCGGAGACATTTTGAGAGATAATGAGCTAGCCAGTCACGTGATCACATGACGTACAGGTAGTAAACGCAGATCCTTTCATCACCAACAACAATGCAAATCATGCAGACTTTGTGAGAGCCAACGATTACTTTGAGAAAAATTATGATCCATAAACTTACCGTATTTTTCGGAGTATAAGTCGCTCCGGAGTATAAGTCGCACCGGCCGAAAATGCATAATAAAGAAGGAAAAACCCCGCCCCCCATCCCAACCCTGCCCACCTCAACCGACGCACGGAGGGGGAGTTTGATGTGTGGGGGGGAAGGGTTGCGGGGGCGGGGTTTGGTGGTAGCTGGTGTGTATATTCTAGCCCGGAAGAGTTAGGGCTGCATGGGATTCTGGGTATTTGTTCTGTTGTGTTTATGTTGTGTTACGGTTGTGTTTGTCATTCTTGTTTGGTGTGGGTTCACAGTGTGGCGCATATTTGTAACAGTGTTAAAGTTGTTTATACGGCCACCCTCAGTGTGACCTGTGTGGCTGTTGATCAAGTATGTCTTGCAGTCACTTACGTGTGTGTACAGAAGCCAAATTCAACATGTGACTGGGCTGGCATGCTGTTTGTACAGGTTGTAGAGGGCGCTAAAGGCAGTGCCATCACGACACGCCCTTAATATTATTGTTTGGGTGAAAATCAGCAGACATTCGAGAATATGGTTGCCCTGAAATTCGGGAGTCTCCCGGAAAAATCGGGAGGGTTGGCAAGTATGACGCTGTCAAGCACCATTCATATAAAACTTGCGGGCCGCACTAACATTGAATTTTCATATTAAGGTGCGGGCCGCAAAATAACGTCTCGCGGGCCGCGTGTCTGGGACCCCTGCTTTACAAAGAAAGTTAGACTTCCACAGTTTGTTAATATCGTAAGAAGGCTGAGTCACAAATTCTTTGTTTGGGCACTCAAGTCCTCGGAATGAAGCGCAGGCTAACAGACTAGTTTGGAAGGCGAAATGTTTGGATGAATGACACTCGAGAAGGTAACCTATAAAAAAAACGGAGCAAACCTTTTGCAAAAAAACTAAATAAATCCTATAAAAAAATGGCCGTGTATGAAAACTGATGTACCACTGTGTGGTAAGAACCTCATTTGTCTCATCAACCGCATTATCATTGGGAATCCCATAAAACAAAACCAAGCATTGCAGTTTATTTCCTTCTAAGGCTTTTGCATTTGTCAACTGATCATACGTGTGTTTTTAATATGCTTATGTGTTTTGTACTTTTAAAGACATCAACCATTCTTGTGGCCGAAGTTGGAACGCTTTCAACCGCTCCTTGTAGACAAAGAATTCTGCCAAAGTCACTTTTGGTTAACGACTGTGTTTTGCATTTTTGTTGGAAGTGTGAAAGACTGGAACAGAAAAGTTTGACAGAGGCAGAATCTCATTCACTCTTTGGTCTTGTTTAAGCACAGTTGCTTTATTGTAGGCTATTTTAGTATTCCGTTTTTTTTTTCAGTGCAAAGAGGTAAAATTTATTGTAAGGTGTGAAGCAAAGACCTCGGGTCATTAAAAGTAATTCAGTCTATGTTTGGCTCTAAAAATACAAGAACATTTGCCCCCTATCATTTAAAAAATATTTACAACTGTGCGTTAAAGAGAGAAATGCAATCGCCTCAAGCCTGACCTCAACCTGTGTGCAATTTTTATATTCGTAACTTACATCAGATTTGATGGAACTGTGAATATGTTCCATTGCAAATGACCTGCTTAAGTGCAACTGATTTTAGGCTATTTCTGTTTAAATTTTACAGCTGTACATCATTAACAATACATGTTGTTAAACATGGAAGTGTAAATGATGATATAGGAAAAGGCCCTGGCGGCTCAGCACACTAAGCAACATACAATAAAAAACAAATCTATTACACAGACAAACTGCTTTGGCATACAGGTGCTAATGTAATTAAGGTGACATAAAACATAATGGCATGCAACATTCTAGCAGTACCTCTAAAACGCCACTAAGTAACATTATCGCTTGCAAGCTATCTTAAAGGCCTACTGAAATGAAATGTTCTTATTTAAACGGGGATAGCAGGTCCATTCTATGTGTCATACTTGATCATTTCGCGATATTGCCATATTTTTGCTGAAAGGATTTAGTAGAGAACATCGATGATAAAGTTCGCAACTTTTGGTCGCTGATAAAAAAAGCCTTGCCTGTACCGGAAGTAGCGTGACGTCACAGGTTGTGGAGCGCCTCACATCTGCACATTGTTTTCAATCATGGCCACAAGCAGCGAGAGCGATTCGGACCGAGAAAGCGACGATTACCCCATTAATTTGAGCGAGGATGAAAGATTCGTGGATGAGGAAAGTGAGAGTGAAGGATTAGAGGGCAGTGGAAGCGATTCAGATAGGGAAGATGCTGTGAGAGGCGGGTGGGACCTGATAGTTAGCTGGGAATGACTAAAACAGTAAATAAACACAAGACATATATATACTCTATTAGCCACAACACAACCAGGCTTATATTTAATATGCCACAAATTAATCCGCATAACAAACACCTCCCCCCTCCCGTCCATATAACCCACCAATACAACTCAAACACCCGCACAACACACTCAATCCCACAGCCCAAAGTACCGTTCACCTCCGTAAAGTTCATATAGCACATATATTTCCCCAAAGTTACGTACGTGACATGCACATAGCGGCACGCACGTACGGGCAAGCGATCAAATGTTTGGAAGCCAAAGCTGCGTACTCACGGTAGCGCGTCTGCTATCCAACTCAAAGTCCTCCTGGTTGTGTTGCTGCAGCCGGCCGCTAATACACCGCTTCCCACCTACAGCTTTCTTCTTAGCTGTCTTCATTGTTCATTAAACAAATTGCAAAAGATTCACCAACACAGATGTCCAGAATACTGTGGAATTTTGCGATGAAAACAGACGACTTAATAGCTGGCCACAATGGTGTCCCAATATGTCCGCTACAATCCGTGACGTCATGCGCAAACGTCATCATACCGAGACGTTTTCAGCAGAATATTTTGCGGGAAATTTAAAATTGCACTTTACTAATCTAACCCAGCCGTATTGGCATGTGTTGCAATGTTAAGATTTCATCATTGATATATAAACTATCAGACTGCGTGGTCGGTAGTAGTGGGTTTCAGTAGGCCTTTAAAGGGTTAGTAGTTTTACTTTATTTCAGTTTTATTTGGTTTTACAGTGGTTAACTCCCCTGTTTGACAAAAGAAAATAAAACTAGTCTAATAGTTAAAAAAAAAATAGTCTCAATAATATTTTTCCTGCTACTACTACTCGTCGGCAGCAGATAGAATCCTTACGACTGTTGCGTTGACGCTGGCGAGGAGGCATGATGATGCCGATTGTTCTTCCGGTGAGGACAACAAGAACTCCAGAGACAGCGTGCAGGTAGGACAAATGATTTATTTGCATAAATCATACACGAAAACAAAAAAAGAACAAAACAAGCGAACACAAGGAGCGTGTGCCTAGCACAAGGAAAGCTAACAGAATAGCAACACACAGGGAAGGCATAAGGCAACGCTTAGCTTACGGAACACAAGGGATGAACGTGACAGTTGCGTAAAGCAAACAAAAGGCAAAATGGCTCTCTGATTAGTGCCCGGGGACAGGTGTGAGTCCCGAACACTAATAAGATGCAGGCGAAAACAATCAGCACCCTTGACAACCAAGACAACACAAAACAGGGGTGCTGAAACAGAACTTAAACCACAAGTGACTCAAAACCCAAAATAAACTGTGATCATAACAACGACTGCTTTATCAAAACCTTTCCTTAGTGTTGTGTCACATGTTGCTGGGTTTATTATAGTGCGCCGCTGGGCGTCAGTCGAGTGAATGAACGCATTGCGTGTATTTGATCTTTTGTGCACTTTGGCGCTGATATTGCGGATTAGCAGAAGGTGTTTTTTCATGTTCTGCTGTGACGTGTGGGTACTCCGCTCTCGTGCTGTGTCACGTATATATTTATATAATGTTTTCAACAGGGGTATACGCTGTTACAGTGTAACATGTTTCCACTGTCAGCATGGGATAAGCATGTTACATTACAATAAGAAAGGTATACGTTCATCACCTCTCTGATAGTGTGCTTTTATATTATTTCAATTGGAAACATTTACCCTATAGCCATCATTTAGGTTACTTATTTGGGGGAAATGTGGTAATTTGATGTACTATAAAACAGCTCATCCCCCTATGCTGCCTGTTGCCTTCACTTCTGAACTTGTATACCTGACTGGTTCATCATTTTACTGTAATAGTCAGTGACATAAACATAACAATTATGGACACATACTGTAGTTTTGTATTCTTTTTTAAGTTGGCTATTCCTGCTAATTTGTGTCTCCTCCAAAATTAAATCAGAAAGAATGTTGTGGTCATACTAAAAAATGTGTTTGTTTTTATTATCAAAGCAAACAAATTCATTACTGGTACCTGGCAGTTTTGTATTTTCATTGGAAATCAGCCTTAACCAGTGTTTCCCGAAATGTGATCGCTTTTATTTGGGCAGCTGTGTCCTATTAGATTAAAGTATTCGGTGTGTGTGTATGTGTAACAGATGTGGTTCAGTAGTGCCCAATATTTAAACAGACAGTGATCTCTTATTGAGGCCAAATTAAAATTGAAACAGTAAGTCCTAACTGTTGGGTTATTTATTTTTTCTAATGAAAAGAACAAATATTTAAATATGTTAAATACAGTTACCTGAGTGTGAAGCGACTGGGATGAGAATCAGCACCTCCAAGTCAGAGTCCATGGTTCTCGCCCGGAAAAGGGTGGAGTGCCATCTCCGGGTTGGGGAGGAGATCTTGCCCCAAGTGGAGGAGTTCAAGTACCTCGGAGTCTTGTTCACGAGTGAGGGAAGAGTGGATCGTGAGATCGACAGGCGGATCGGTGCGGCGTCTTCAGTAATGCGGACGCTGTATCGATCCGTTGTGGTGAAGAAGGAGCTGAGCCGGAAGGCAAAACTCTCAATTTACCGGTCGATCTACGTTCCCATCCTCACCTATGGTCATGAGCTTTGGGTTATGACCGAAAGGACAAGATCACAGGTACAAGCGGCCGAAATGAGTTTCCTCCACCGGGTGGCGGGGCTCTACCTTAGAGATAGGGTGAGAAGCTCTGTCATCCGGGAGGAACTCAAAGTAAAGCCGCTGCTCCTCCACATGGAGAGGAGCCAGATGAGGTGGTTCGGGCATCTGGTCAGGATGATACCCGAACGCCTCCCTAGGGAGGTGTTTAGGGCACGTCCAACCGGTAGGAGGCCACGGGGAAGACCCAGGACACGTTGGGAAGACTATGTCTCCCGGCTGGCCTGGGAACGCTTCGGGATCCCCCGGGAAGAGCTGGACGAAGTGGTTGGGGAGAGGGAAGTCTGGGCTTCCCTGCTTAGGCTGCTGCCCCCACGACCCGACCTCGGATAAGCGGAAGAAGATGGATGGATGGATGGATGTTTAGAATATATTTTTAAACATTCACAGCTTAAAATTTCCCTGTCACATTATAGAGACCGTAAATGATCAAAAAGTCAGTTTCCTGTAACAAAATGCATTAATCTAGTTGGGAATTTTGAAGAAGCTCTGGGTTGAAAAAGTTTCATAATCATGAGCAAGATGACGCTCGTGTTAGACAGATATACCACAAGATTTCAATTATGAAAAGAAAAAAAACGATAATCATCAAAACATTTTTCATGCATGAGGTGACTTTTGTTCTGAATACTGTAAAACCTTTTAACACGTCACGAAAGTTGTACATTTGGAGTTCAACAGCAATTTTCCAAGAGGAATATGACTTAATTGGACTAAATACATTATTTGAAGTCCTGAAGTGGAAACTGTGGTCATGCGGAATCCTATTAGACTTCAGCTCAGTGAAAATCTAAAAATATACGGTCAAAAGATAAGCCTCAAAAGTCAAACAAAACTTAAGAGTTTACATTCTTATTATAAATGAAGACACAAAACTTCAGCACTCTGCACATTTAAAATAAAAACTCAACATGTGTGTTGCTTTCTTTCTTTTTTGAGTTTATGGGTGTGATACCAAAGGGAACAAGTGACGGCCATGAAGAAAAATATGTATATAATTATTGTGATGTGGGAACAAGGTGTTGTGACTTGTCTCTTAAAATGTTTACCAAAATTCACAAGCCAATACAAAAGATAAGCTTACAGGAGTAAATAAGGTTGCTTTGAGTCAAAAATGTTCAGTTGTAACCACTGAAAAGTGTGTGTGAAATCAATCATACCATCGAACCTGCGGCCTGCACTCACAAATGAATGTCTTTGCACAACAAAGGGCAAAAAACTATCCCCTTTTGCTATGCTACAGTTCTTTTTCCATCACTCGTATAATGTGATGAGAGCAAAGTGCTGCCCTCCTCCCTAGCATCCAAGAAGCTTATGACCAGAGCACACACACAAACACGCGCGCACACACACAGATAGAAAGAACCGAGGGGACCCATGTAGTTAAAGTTGAACCGGAGGCCAATGAGAGTCAGTTGACATTCAGTGCTCTGATAGTGAGATATGTATTGGAGTCCATCACCTCCACAAAGTCATGCCTGGAGTCAACCTTAATGTCAGATAACCTTAAGTGAGCTCGTTCCACTCTTAAACCCTTAACTGGTCCTTACCATGAATTTACATATTTGTTCCTACTAACAAAAGATGTCAGCTTTCAAAAAAACTTTTGTAGAAATTAGGGCTGTCAAAAGTCACTCGATAATGAGTTAAAGAAAATTTCCTTTAACAGTTTGCATATTCTCCCCGTGACTGCGTGGATTCCCTCCGGGTACTCCGGCTTCCTCCCACCTCCAAAGACATGCACCTGGGGATAGGTTGATTTGCAACACTAAATTGGCCCTAGTGTGTGAATGTTGTCTGTCTATCTGTGTTGGCCCTGTGATGAGGTGGCGACTTGTCCAGGGTGTACCCCGCCTTCCGCCCGAATGCAGCTAAGATAATAATAATAATAATAATGGATTAGATTTATATCGCGCTTTTTCTATTGTAAGATACTCAAAGCGCTCACAGAGAAGTGGGAACCCATCATTCATTCACACCTGGTGATAGGCTCCAGCACCCCCCACGATCCCAAAAGGGACAAGCGATAGAAAATGGATGGATGGATGGAGGGAACTGCACTTTTGGGGGGAATTTTCCCATCAACCGCAAGAACACATGCCTTTCTCTTTTATGTGCGGTCTAAATTTTGTAAAAGTGCTAGGGATTGATCTACTCCACATACAAAGCCATCTAAAAAACTTCCAAAATCCGCCAATAACATTCCATTTACATGCCATGAACTGCATATTAACTAAGCTACAGCGATATTGTTATTGTAAGAGCTAACATCTAGGAACTATTTTTCTGCCTTCGTGACACATTGCCTTGCTCACACTGCCCCTCCAACCTCTCGTGAGTAGCCAGCAACTAGCTCCTAGTGAGCTTTACTCCGGGTCGCAAACAATAACGTTGGTTGAGACCCGGAGTAAAATATAGAAGAACCTTGAGCTGCTTCTGCTGATGCTGTATTGCCTTTGAGTTAGGAAGTATTTGTGTTTTCTCATAGATTATGAATCTCACCTCCACAGCGAGGAGTTTGACATCCTGGCTGGAGTTATACAAGGGGATACACTAGCCCCCTTCCTCTTCATCATAGTCCTTGATCATGCGCTCAGGAAGGCAATAAATGGGCGAGAGCAGGAACTTGGCTTCACGCTGACACCAAGGAAGTCGAGTCGACAACCGGCAGTGGTCCTGACAGACCTTGACTATGCGGATGACATCAGTCTGCTCTCCAACAACGTGGAACAAGCACAAGAACTCCTACACAGGGTAGAGCTAGAGTGCGCCAAGGTTGGCCTTAGGCTAAATGCCAAGAAAACTGAGGTCATGACCTACAATGTTCCACCAGAACATCAACCTCTGATAACAGCAGGAGGCACTGTGCTGAAAGAAGTTGAGGACTTCAAATACCTGGGCGGATGGGTCAACTCAACTGAGCAGGATTTAAAAGTGAGGAAGGCACTTGCATGGAGGGCCCTGAACGGCATGACCAGTGTATGGAGCTCCAACCTCCCCCGCCAAATCAAACTCAGCTTCTTCTACGCGACAGTTGAGTCCGTTCTCCTCTATGGCAGCGAATGCTGGACCCTGAAGCCAACCCTGGAGAGGTCTCTGGATGGTTGCTACACCAGGATGCTGCGTGCAGTGCTTAACATCAACAAGAATGCGCACGTAACCAACAGAGTCCTCTACAGGGGAATACCAAGGGTGAGCGAGAAGATTGCTGTAAGGAGAATGAGACTAGCAGGGCACTGCCAAAGGCATCAGGAGCTGCCAGCCAGCAAATTGGTACTGTGGGAACCAACACATGGGCATCGGTCAAGAGGACGTCCCACACTAACATACGTGGACATACTCAAGAAGGATGCAGGAGCTCAGAGTACCAAGGAACTGGCCAAATGTATGGAGAATCGGGATGACTGGAAGCAACGATGGAAGGCTCGTCTGAGGACGACCTAGAGAGACCTGTATAGTAGAAGGTTGTGGCACCAAGCTAGGAAGTTGGTCATCTTTGAAAACTCACACGGTATCAACTTGATATTATATATGGCTCTGAATGCAGTACAAAACCACTGCAACATCACTAGGAAGCATTTTTATCTGAGGAGTGAGGATTATTCTGAATTTAGCATCTCAAATAGAACACAAGTTGTCTTGTTGGCATCCCAGCAAGAGCGGACATTGTGAGTCACTGTGTTATGTTCTTATTTAAATTGTTTAAAAATGGTGCTACATGATAATGCTCCAAGGCTCTCATGAAGTCTGCCGTCCGTAGTAGCAAACACTGAAAGTGCTCTCAATGTGGTTGTTGACACTGATTTCACGGAGCAACGAACACTTCCATTACTCTGCGCTCTGTAAAATCAATGCGCCCAAGAAAAAAGTTATGATAATGCTTAAAATGACCAAAATACTCTTAAGTATTACATGTTATCATGAATGGTACTACATTACATACATAGTTACAGCATGTATATAAAACGGTGTGGAGCTCTTTGGGTGCTTTATGCATTATTAGCCACCTCTTACTAGCAGTTTTTTACTATTTGGAATGCACAGAAAAGGACAATTTATGTGTTCTTGTCTCACATGAGGAATGTGAATGATGAGCCAATTCCCCCAAAAATGCAATTCCCCTTTAACAACACAATTGTTTTTGACGTGCAAATAAATTGCGTGTGTCCTTTGTGAACCTCGGTCTATCCCGTAGCGTGTAAAACTGCAGCTGCGTTTCTGTTGATGTTGAGCCACAAACACTCTCCAGACAAAGACCAAAGCCCTTTCTGTTCGCAGTTTTCTGTGAGCCGAGTCATCACCGGAGAAATTACCAGTCGTCAGCTGTCCGCTGCTTCTGAAATGCTTGCATTCCGAGAGGCGGAGCTTAACTTCTGTGTTTATATACTCATTTAGTGTAAAATAAATAAAATAAAACACAATGTAGATTGTTAAAATCATGCTTTAATTGTCAAAGATGTTTGGTAATGTAATGTGTAATATTTCTACTTAAATAAATGGTAGGGAGGACACATTAGCTGGCAGGCTGAAATTTGTCATTTGAATTTTTTTTCAATCAATCAATTAATCAATCAAAGTTTATTAATATAGCCCGTAATTACAGGTACCACAAAGGACTTTGATTTGGATACGCAGTACCGTGAGTACGCAGCTGCGGCTTCCAAACATTTGATCGCTTGCCCGTACGTGCGTGCCGCTATGTGCATGTCACGTACGTAACTTCGGGGAAATATATGTGCTGTATGAACTTTGGGGAGGTGAACTGTACTTAGGGCTGTGGGATTGAGTGTGTTGTGCAGGTGTTTCATTTGTATTGCCGGGTTATATGGACGGGAGGGGGGAGGTGTTTGTTATGCGGGATTAATTTGTGGCATATTAAATATAAGCCTGGTTGTGTTGTGGCTAATAGAGTATATATATGTCTTGTGTTTATTTACTGTTTTAGTCATTCCCAGCTGAATATCAGGTCCCACCCGCCTCTCACAGCATCTTCCCTATCTGAATCGCTTCCACTGCCCTCTAGTCCTTCACTCTCACTTTCCTCATCCACAAATCTTTCATCCTCGCTCAAATTAATGGGGAAATCGTCGCTTTCTCGGTCCGAATCGCTCTCGCTGCTTGTGGCCATTATTGTAAACAATGTGCAGATGTGAGGAGCTCCACAACCTGTGACGTCACACTACTTCCGGTACAGGCAAGGCTTTTTTTATCAGCGACCAAAACTTGCGAACTTTATCGTCGATATTCTCTACTAAATCCTTTCAGCAAAAATATGGCAATATCGCGAAATGATCAAGTATGACACATAGAATGGATTTGCTATCCCCGTTTAAATAAGAAAATCTCATTTCAGTAGGCCTTTAAAGGAGAATTGCACAACCCAGAATGTTGCCTATCGTTCACAATCAGTATGGAAGACATGACGATGGATGATATTTTTTTTAATGCATTCAACATATTAAATAAATGCGATCAAAGTGTGCTTACAATGAAGCCTATGGGAGCCGTTCAATTCTGCCTATGAACCCCTTAAAAACACATCCAATCACCTCCATTAGGGTTTCATATACATGAGTGGTTATTATAAATGTGCCCGTTACTGAATTACATATATACATATGTAATTCAGTAACGGGCACATTTATAATATTTAATATTTGCATATTTTGTTCATTTCAAATTAAAAAAATGCATCACAACGTTTGTTTTTTTCTTCTTCATCCCTGTTGTGTTGGCCTTGCGACAAGGTGGCGACTTGTCCAGGGTGTACCCCGCCTTCGGCCTTAGTGCAGCTGGGATAGGCTCCAGCACCCCCCACCACTCCGAAAGGAACAAGCGGTAGAAAATGAATGGATAAATTGATGATTAGTGCTCACCGCAGATTTTATGAGAGCCAACAGGTCTGCGGTCAGTAGAATGCCGACTGATAGGATGTTCATATTTTCCCATTTAGATGAAGAATGACTCATAATCCTCACAAACAAACAAGCTGATTGTGTGTGTGTGTGTGTGTGTGTGTGTGTGTGTGTGCGTGTGCGTGTGCGTGTGCGTGTGCGCGTGCGTGTGTGTGTGTGTGACTATAAATGGCTGTCAAGGTTTACCAACTTGTTGGTTTACGTCTTCAGACTTATTCTGTCCAGGTGAGATGCATGATTGATGATCTACAATAAACTTCCAGAGAGCAAGGAAGCGAGAAAGCAGCAGACCATTCGATACTTTAAACATAGGCACTCAAGCTTGTTATCACGGTTGCCGCTATAAATAGTTTGTCTGCTTTGGCCCTTATAATAACAATATCACTAATACTTGGTTAACATTTAAGTCATGAAATGTAGATGTAAAAATAAAAGTATTTTTGGCACTTTTTGAATGGTTATTCATTGGGTTTTATGGGCGAAATAGAGGACTTCCCATTGGCTCCGCTGTAAGCAGACTATTATTAATATTTATTGAATATTTGGATTGCATTAAAAAAAAAAATCCATCCGTTGTCATGTCTTTCATAATGATTGTGAACGATAGGCAAAATTCCCCATAAAAGTGCAGTCCTTTAAAGTTGCATCGTAAGTGTACCGGGAGCCAGTGCGGGTGGGCCAGTATAGGCATAATATGATCAAACTTTCTAGTCCTAGTCAAAAGTTTGGCAGCCACATTTGAACTGACTGTAACCTTTAAATGCTGGACATTGGGAGACCCAAAGTAATACGTTACAGTAATCGAGATGAGATGTAACCAATGATCTCAGCGTCTGTGGTGGACAAAATGGGAATGATTTGAGCAATATTACGGAAATAAAAGAAGGCTGTTTTCGTAACACTCCTAATGTGCAGCTCAAACGACAGAGTTGAGTCGAAAATTATACTGGGATTCTTTACTGTGTCACATTGTACGATTGTTTTATTATCGAATTTCAATTCAGGGACAAGCGGTTTTTCAGATTTGACACTTAAGTCATTAATGCATAAATGATAACGAGATAATTAAAATACAGTATTTGCAGGAGATAGTTATCCACGAAAGTGAACATTGGCACTGATCCCAACTAGGACTGTTAGGGCTTGTTGGAGGTTTACTGAGAGACATGTTATTTATAATTTGTTCATTCTCAGTGTAAACAGTTATATTTTCATTTAGGTCCTTCACACTGATCATTGCCAACAATATTGTTATGCATGACGAGAAGGTTCTTCTTTTGTGGCACTCCACAATTCAGCATCTATCCATTTAACGTTGTTAAACGTTACTGCAGTTAAGCCGTTCATGAGGCCAATCAAACAAGTTAAGGTCTACAAAAATGTGTGTGATGATGATCTGAATATGACATGTCAAAGGGCAGGAAGGAGAATGGTGAGGAGTATTGAAACACAAATGAATTGAATACAAAGAAAGGAGTCACGGTGGAAATGTATTTCTCTCCTTCCTCCACAACCGCACATTCAATCTCAATTTGTCTTGTTTCACATAATGTTCTTTGCATTAGATGTTGGCCCACGGCTGTATCGTTTCTATTCAAAGTAGTGTTGTCCGCACACACGTTGCATGTCTATTCAGAGTCTAAGGAGCACATCGACCATTGCTCACTTAGCGCTCGGGTCTGTGTGTGTGCGTGTGTGTTAAAGAGAGTGTGAATGGGCCAGACTTTTGTCCTTGTCCTCAATTAAGTAAGAGGGTTCACCACTAGGTTAAACTAATTGTGTGACACTGCACTTATGTAGCTGTTCCGGTGGTGTCCAGGTCACGGTTGGCAAGGACTCGTAAGGAGGGCAATTAGAATGATTAGCATCCACCTTGAAAAAAATATTTATATAAAACCCGTCTAAAAATTAAAATCCTGTGGGTGGCACTAACGACCTGCTACGATCGAGAAACATTTGGGTAATGATTAAATTGGTGTTGTTGTTGTTGATACAGGCTCACCATTTCGCACTTTAAAAAAGCTTAAACATTTAGTGACAATGAAGTAATATTAGAGTAAACCAGTGGCAGGCCGTGCATTTAACGCTTAAACCTTCAGCGGTGTCCTACTTAGTCCGACTTTAATAACTACCTCTCATAATACCATCATTTATGTCACCACATTACTACGGCTGTAGAAATACTGTACAGAGACACACTTGCGCACTCCTCGGCATTGAATC